>NW_027526407.1:125092959-125172959 GCF_048455015.1 Haemaphysalis longicornis
TGTTGTCTTTTATTTGTCTGTTGTCCTCATTTTATTTTCGGTGTTTGTTTTCGCAACGTCACATTGCATCTCAGCCTTCGCGGACTTATATCAGTTGTCTCCGAGATGACGAACAGGGATACGTTCCCGTTTTAAAAGCATACGGCACCGGATACGAGACGGAGCTCCTATTGAAAAACAACGTTTTCGTGCCTTCAATCCAATTAAAACACGAGCAGAAACTTGCTAGTTAGGCGGGCGTTCTAACGATCGAAACCGTTGCAATTTTCTGGTTGCCGAAGATGGAGGGTTTTTGTAGGTAGCACTAAAATAAAAAAAGCGGGTATTATATACTAGAGAGTTTTATTTTGGCGTTTTTACGCTCCGCTGCGCTTCGGGTAGCAACGCTAAGCTGCAGCACAGCGGCGAGCTATTTTCTCGTTTTAGTTACGCGTAATGCGCTGCGGCACGGACCTTTCGGACTAGCAGCGCCGTCTGGCCAAGCTTGGCGTAATGAAACAGAACCTAAAAACATTTCCTCACTTTAACAAAGTAAAACCAGTACGTATAGCGTATTTGTTTATTAAGTATTGACACGTGCGGTCGTATTGCTTTACTAGACAATTGCAATGAATGAAAATAAATTTTCGACTTGATGATAGCCACGCAATAGCCAACAAAGTTGCGTTCCAGATCTATTCGAATCCCTCTCGGCAGCAATGATCTAACCCGGCGTTTAGTTACAGTGAACTAGAATAGTTTTGTGTAGTTTTAAAATGGGTTCGCCGTCGCCACTTCTCCCAGCAAGCACAAGCCCTCGTCGATGCAGAACCCTTTTAGCGGTTTGCGCGTCAAACAATAATCTGAAGCCGCTGCGCTCGTCGCAGGCGTGGCAGCCATCTTACAATAATCAATGTCGTCGCATGCGCGCTAGATGGCGCCCGCATCGCCCCACCGCGCTAGCGGAGAGAGCCGCGGCCGCGACAGTCCGCTGAGGCTGTGTTTTAGCGGACCGTGCTTGCTTCTCGCTCCACTAGCCCGCTTAGCTGCCAAGCGGAGAGAGCATGCGCAGTCGCACTGCCGCTCCGCTTAGCGGCTGAGCGGAGTGCAAAAACGCCAAACTAAAACTCCTTACTGATTTGCATGGATGAAGCGGAGCAGCTTGTTAGCTCTACCTCAGACCGGACAAAAAAAACGTTTCTGATTAAGGAAGCCCATGTCTGCAGAATTTTGCCTTCGGCACTGTATGCAATATTGAATATAACCTGTAGGTCATATCGGCTTTCTCGTTGTACGGTTCACCTTTATTCGTGTAGCCTAACCACTATTTCTCCCCGCCTTTCAGATGCTACGAGTGTCGAGTAAGCATTGCCTGTTGCTAAGTGCTGTGGGTGTTTCCAACGAGCTCCCTTCGTTGTTAAACTACAATTTCAATATTGCTCCAATTTTATGAATGATCGTTACGAACAACGGCGGCAGCGTGACGCTGTCTGGCGAGTGTATTCGTGTAAAAAGATAAAAAAGAAAACGTATGCCATTTTTGCACCACAAACAGGACACGTTGAGTAGGAGAGTGGACTTCCTGTGCAGAAACTTCGAGCCACAACCTGCCAATTCGCACCGTTTGCTAACGTCATTGCCCACTAAATTTCCGCGCAGCAATCCCATGGCGTGAGGTTATTTGTCGATAGTGATCATTAGCGTTATTACCGAGGTGTACATCGTGTTGTTTAAAGGAGGTGATGCAACACTTAGGTTAATGCCATGCTATCATGTGTTTTGTTCATTAGCCTGAAAGGCACATGAACTTCGACGCGTGAACAATAAACACTACCTTGTACTCTTCGTTGTGGTACTGCTGGGGCATTGCTTTCTTGTAGCCTGTTTGGTGGGGTGTTAAAACCAAGACTTTTTAGCAGCAACCTGCCCAAGCAAAGACTTTAAGCTAAATAAGAGATAGAAATCATAAAGGTCCAATTGTTTCAGTGGTACCCTCCAAAAATAACGCCTTAGCACACTAAACATCAACTAATAAAACCAAAGGTATAGCTTATTATCCACTCTCATATGATAAAAGTTAAGTTTTAAACATGAAAAAAACAGACCCAAGAAAAACTGGTGAGCACACCAAAGTTACAACGCCAGTCATCTGTACCGCAATACATAATTTTCGAAGTTGGTATATTGGTTCGTTATATTATCGTAACTGAAGCTTATCTTCCTCTGACAAACAAGATGTCACGAACGAGAAAAAATAAAAAAAGTTTGGTTTCATTCATTGCTGTGAAGGCGGTTGGACTGCGGAGCTGTAAACAACACGCACAACGATTACCCGCGCGCCTTCACTTGAACTCACACGCGTGAGCCTACATAAACTGAAACCCGAGACCGCCGCAGCCGTTGCGAGACTTTCATCGGGGCAGGCAACCGAACGCAGCAGCGATAACAGGAAAAACGACGCGCGTCTGGGGAGAACCAGGGTGGCACGTGCATCTACGGCATGATTTCTCACTGCCTCCTTCTCACTCTTTTTATATACGTTGTCGCCAAGAAGCCCCCTCTGCCTGCTCATAGGCTGTTTAGTTCACCGCTGATTCAAGCCACGCGAGCGCAGGTATTGTACATTGTGCGGTTTGCACTTCACCCGAGGGCTTTGAAAGAGCGCAGGTGTGAGAACCGCAGCTACCCTCGTTGAACAAACCGCCCGTCTCCCCGTTTCCTTGCATGGGCTTAGCTACATCGGTAAGACGACGAGCTGGCGCTCTGTTTTGCTCTTCGGGACGGGTTCGATTCCTGGTGGTACCAATAGTAGCCGGGGAGTTTCCAGCTAACCTGAACACAAACATTTCCTCGGCTGGTAGAGGTATTCTGCTTCGTAGTAAAAAGCGCAAAAAACCCCAAAGGTTTCTGGTAAGCTACATCACACCGGTAGCGTCCGCACAGCGGTGCACTGGAGCCCTTTCTTCGATAATACAATGTTCACACGGTGAAGAAGAGGGGGGCTTATCTCTAAGGGACGCTAGTCTATAAAGTCTAAACCGAGGGCATGCTGCCGTGTGTCGGTTGCGTAGGTCCTCTCGGTTAACTTACGCAAATCATGGAGCATCACGAGAACGTTTTGTTCCGTCGGACTGCAGGCCCACCAGGTGGAAGTGGGAGATACGCGTCCTCGTCCTGGTCACAGCCATGGTCATTGGCGGCTTGATCTCCATTGCGGGCATTTTAATGCTCGTTGGAACAGGTGAGGACACGACGTATACGTTTTGCTGAATTTGCCACGGCAACTTTGCGTGGGCCTGAAAACAAAAGAAGAGGTAAACGGACTACACGCCATTCTCCTCTATAAAGGCAGAAGACCAGCGTTGCTTTTCAGCAGACAACATTAAGGTTACACAAAAATTTCGGTTAAAGGAATAGAAAGTTTGATTTGTCTTAAGTGCTGATGGTGGTAACTTTTAAGAAAGTCACGTAGAGGTACTACCAGTCTTCCGCTCGGCAAATGTGGGTACGTTAGGGCCTTCGTAACTCGGTGACATCAGGATACGAGTTTGGGGGAGAGCATGGAGCAAAAAATCACGGGAAGATGCGAAAGCTGCAGAGTGACAGGTTATTTGTTTCTGGACTGATAGACATTATGGTAACAATGAGGTGGTACAGTGGGGCCGACGAGTCAGAACGGGTATATTTCCGTAATGTTGTGGTTGTAGCAATGACGATAGTCTTGTTAACAAAGACATCGGCGAGGCGGGTTAGCAGGGGAATTGAATAGGTAACCCATCGGAGTCTTTTCGACGAGCCGTTTGAGACAACAAGGGCACAATCCTGGAAGGCTGTGTTTCAAGGCATTCAGAACATATTACGCCACGTGCTTTAAAAGTATTTCATTTTAACTTTATTGGGACAATTTTTTTGCAATTTATTTTCTTTATTACATATCTAGTGGCTAGCGTGTCACTAACGTGGTATTGTTGCAGTCATTGATGGGAAATCAGGTGTTGGGGCTTTTAGGCATTCCGAATGATGCCGCGCCGAGGCGGCTCTTCTCTGCTCTCAGAAGAAAGGCGGGGAAAAATTCTAGATTGGGGGAAAGGAATTTTTAGTCACAGCGGTGATTTCGCCATTTCTGATATATTCTGTGGTGGAAGCTATCAGGTTCTACTATCTGGCGTGTGGTTTCGTGCGTGCTTGTTTTTTTGTGTGTGTAATATATTTGCACCCTTTAGACTCTAAAGCAAAATATTTTCTTGCGAAATTTTTTTTTCTCGCTACTATGAAAAAACGCTTTTCTGACCGCATAACATCTAAAAGGCAAACCCTTCTAGTGCTCCAATTTCTTTCAGGCTCGGATGATCTCACTACGTCGCATGGTGGTACCTTCGAGAACACAACACAAAAACTAGAAGTGGTGGTCTCTGAAGTGACGCCGAAGCCGAAGCCAACCTCAGGACGTGCGCCACGGGCCTCACGGATAAGGTCGAAACAGACCGTAAAAACGGCGCCTAACCGGCCCGCACGGACGACACCACGTGAGTTCTCGTGTCTCGTAGCAACACGTTTCGTTTCCAAAAAAACACGAACCCCAGGAGAACGTTAACAAAAATGAAAGACGCTATCAGTGAAAGATAAAGGGAAGGAGGTTTCAATGCACAAACTATTACGACCAGGGCAGCGTTACTGAACGCGCAGCAGTGTGCCTTGACAGCAGCGGCGCAGGTCAGCGTATTGAAAATCGCGGGCGGTAAAAGGGAGACATTTGTGATTTTCAGAGACACTTCCGTCTTATGGGCTCTTACAGCAGTGGGCACGTACATTATAACCTACACTCATCCACACCACGAGTTAAATAACGAAAACAAAAAAGAGTAATACAGTCGAACCTCGTTATAACGAAGCATATCGGGACAGTAATTTAGTTCGTTATATTTGATATTCCTTGTAACAGTAGATCTAAAATCGGTTCAAACCAATTGGTGATCTGAGTCCTACAGAAATCCCAGATACAAAAGCGCAATATTTTGTCCTTTAAACCTGCTCTAAACAAAGTTGGCCTTATATTATTGTGGCATTTCAAGCTCAATAAAACGGACATAAAACGTAAAATCCCAACAAAACAAATTTTAGCTCAAGAAACAGGCCTGCGTTACTATTTTTTGAGGAAGCATTTGATCTGTCTGGTGAGTATTCACACCACTATGAAGAGTGGAGCTTTCCAGTGTGCCTTAGTAAAGAGGCCTTCTGTACTTCTGCTATTTCGGACGCCGGGAGATTTCCAAAGTAGCTTCTCAGCCTACTGGTAACATATTTCTTCGTTATATCCGACAGTGCGCGCGCCTCTCAGAGTTTCACTTTCGTTTAAAAAAAATAAGTGCCATTAAAATGAATTGTGACCAACCAAATTTTGCATTTACTTCTCCATTGCCGAGAATGTGCTATATAAGAGTTTGTTATAGCGAGGCTCAACACCACAGAAAATATTCTCTTCGCATTGAGAACAAAACCAACAGTGGTAGTTTTCTGGGCAAGGGTTCTCAAGGAATGCCTTCTGCGTAAGGCATCCGCATTGATGAATTTGTATAGAGCTAGGGGATAGAAAAGGAAGAATCTCTTGTGGCCAGGGGTTGCGACGACGGGGAGGGGCAAAAAAACGGCAGTTATATTTTGGCAAAATGTTCATAAACATAGAAATACTTGCACTGCCTGTCATATTTTTGCTCTATAGTATCAGAGTATAACGCTTGTAAGAAAATAGAAAATTTTGATGGCGTACATACCTTAACACTTGTCATGCTAGTAAACTAACAACTCCATACCTATCAGCTTAACTTTTCGTTTCTATGCTTCTGAGGACGAAAACTCTTCAAAACCACGCAGGGGAAAAATTCCTGCTGAACAAAAATTGTCTTTGAGAGGGTTGAAACATTAACGCTTAAGGTCTTAGGTAAACGAGCCCACGCATTATCGATGCACTGTGACTTTTCTTTGGGAGATTCCAGATAAAATATAGGGCACAAATTTAGTTTCCTCTTGTACAGTTCCTTGAAGGATTTATGCTTCCCCATTTATGCTTTCAAGGGAGTCACAGATTGATTCATGGGATATGCAATACTGCCGCGAACCATACATTGGGTTTGTTTATTTGTGTTTGCTTTTACCGCCCGGCTGCGCCGGTCTGTGTTATCTCTGCGCCAAGGGAAGCGCGTGTTCCATTCTTTCTTTCTGTGCCGCATGTGTTATCTGTTGTGATAGGGAGAGCATTCCGATCTAACGTGAACAGCCCAGAATAATCTTCTTGGATCTACTATGTTCTCGATGCGAATCGACGTTTCGAGAACCACGCGCGCCAAAAGATAAAAAGCCTGCAGTGCGGACGCCGGGGCATTCGATTCGACGTCACTCGCCTGTGCAAGTCACTTTGTTGACCGCTGCTTCGCCGCCTCTGTATTCTTTTGAGTTGTTAGGGGAGCACAAGTTCGCTCCAATAAACGTGTTTCTCATTCAACACCACTGCATCGTCCTTGTCTTCGTGACATCTGGTGGAGGTGCTGGGTACGCACCCTTCATGCCCACTACAACCTCGAAAAGCCGCCAAGCCAGTCCAACAAGAGCCAGCCCCCGCCTGCAAGATTTACCGCCCGAGTTCGGTCTTCTGCCAGAAGGGCCCAAGAGAAGGAACGCTGCAACCAACACCATGGTGCAAGAAACAACGTCGCCAATCATCCTGCAGCAGCCCCGAGAACCGCCATCGTTCCGGGGAGCCCCCGCTGAAGACCCCGAAGAATGGTTGGAGAAGTTGGAGCGCGTCCGCATCTTCAACAGGTGGGACGATGAAGAAACGTTCCGGCATGTCTTCTTTTACTTAGAAGATGCTGCTCGAACTTGGTTCGAGAACTATGAGAGCTCTTTGACCGACTGGACTCAATTCAAGAGGGAGTTCCTTAAGACCTTCACTACCGTGGTGAGAAAAGAGCGAGCTGCGCTTTTGCTTGAAACTCGAACGCAGCACCCCAACGAAGGAGTCGTGATTTTCGTTGAGGAGATGAAGCGACTTTTTCGTCGTGCGGACCCTGAAATGACCGAGGAAAAGAAGCTCAGGTTTCTAATGCGAGGAGTGAAGCAAGAGCTTTTTGCTTGTCTAGTCCGTAACCCTCCGAAGACAGTGGCCGAATTCGCGTCTGAGGCGGCTGCGATGGAGAAGACGCTAGAAATTCGAACCAGGCAGTACGACCGCCCTGTCAACGCGCTGTTCTCGGAGACCATCGGTGCTGCAAATGGAAGCTCCGATACATTGCGAGAGACCATCCGAGCAGTGGTCAGGGAGGAGCTTCGGAAGCTTTTTCCAACGACGCCGCAACCTCAAGTGGCTTCCCTGACCGACGTAATTCGAGAAGAAGTCCAAAACGCACTGGGAACTTCTACGCCGTCGGAAGCACCCCGCGAACCACAAGCCATGACCTACTCCTCGGCTGTTCGTCAACCCCCGCCCTGCTCCAACCCGTCGTCAAGAGGCTGAGCCATACCGCCGTCCAACGCCGCCCGCCCGACGCCCTGTAGACCAATACCAGACGCCAAGGAAGACCGACGTGTGGCGAACGCCCGATAGTCGCCCGCTGTGCTACCACTGCGGAGAGGCCGACCACATCTACCGTCGCTGTCCCTACAAGAGGCTCGGTTTGCGAGGGTTCTCCGTCGACGCCCCACGCCCCCGATACGGCCAGCGCCCTGCTGAGATCGAAGAATACCTCTCCAACACCAACCGAGGACCAGCCCGCTTCAACCGTTCACCGTCGCCCTACCCGTGTCAGTCACCAAACCGCCGCAGCACTGCTGACTTCTCACGTGGAAGGTCCCCCAGCCCACGCGGGGGAAACTAAAAGCAGCAACTTCGGGAGGTAAAGTTGCACAACGGCGGAAAAATGAAAACCCTCCAACAACGCAGCGACTCGCTGAAGACCATCATTCACGACATGCGCTCGTCCCGACGACCCGACCTAGCCCTAACGAGACTCCTGAACACGACGACAGCTACACGGCGCGACGCGTACCCGACCTGACCAAGACGTCCGTTGAGAAGACGACGACAAGGACGATGCACAGTGCCCGACCATCAACACGTACAAGCAGAGATACGACGCCCCGACGAACCCGCAACTCGAGGACGACTGCATCTGACGTCAAGGTGTCCATCGACGGCTTTGACGTAGTCGCCCTCGTAGACACGGGAGCTGACTATTCGGTAATGAGCGGACCATTTGCGTCTAAACTGAAGAAAGTTATGACCAGATGGGACGGTCCGCACATACGCACAGCAGGAGGCCACCTCGTGACGCCAAGTGGAACGTGCACATCGCGCGTCACCATAGACGGCACAACGTACCCTGCGGCGTTCGTCGTTCTGCCTAACTGCTCCCGCGACGTGATTCTCGGAATGGACTTTTTGACGGACAACGGCGCAATAATTGATCTGCAGACCAAGTCGATAACATTTTCCTCCAATCACTCCACGACGCCGCAGCCGAACCCCGATCACCGTGCTGCTGTCAGGATCGCCGACGATCACATCACCCTGCCACCCCGCGCAAGCTTGATGATCGCCGTCTACTGTGAGGATGCTGCTTCTGACATCGACGCTATCGTAGAGAGTGATCGAAGGTTGCTTCTCGACCGCGGTGTCTCCGTCGCAAGAGGCATTGCGCACTTTAAGCAACGCCAATCTCACGTTTTGGTCACTAATTTCACCGAAGAGTACCAGCATTTAAACAAGGGAGCTGCAATTGCGTTCCTCGAAGAAACGCAAGAAGCAAGTGATGTGATCGCAGTCGCCGACTTTGAACGCACACCCGTAGAAACATTCAAGCTCCCGCAGCCATTTGACGTGAATCCGGCGCTACCGCAAGAACAACGGAAAAAATTATTGGCTTTGCTGCGTCGCTATAGCGAATGTTTTTCGTCGAGCGCAAAACTACGTCAGACCCCTCTAGCGAAGCACCGAATAATAACCGAAGATGGAGCCCGACCTACCCGACGGTCACCGTACCGCGTCTCTTCACACGAACGGGAAGCCATCCGGACTGAAGTCGACGACATGCTGAGCGATGACATTATACAGCCATCGAAAAGCCCCTGGGCTGCGCCCGTCGTACTCGTAAAGAAAAAAGACGGCACATTGAGGTTTTGCGTTGACTACCGGCGACTGAACAAAATCACGAAAAAGGACGTGTACCCCCTCCCCCGAATTGACGACGCCCTCGACCACCTCTGCCACGCGAAGTACTTCTCATCGATGGACCTGAAGACCGGCTACTGGCAAATTGAAGTGGACGAGAGAGACCGAAAGAAGACTGCATTTATAACCCCAGACGGCCTATACGAGTTCAAGGTGATGCCGTTTGGGCTGTGCACAGCACCAGCGACGTTTCAAAGAGTCATGGACACTGTGCTAGCTGGCCTTAAGTGGCACACCTGCCTCGTATACCTCGACGACGTAGTGGTATTCGCCCGGACTTTCGACGAACACCTTGCAAGGTTGGAGTCTGTACTCGAGGCCATTCGTACGTCGGGGTTGACGCTGAAGCCTGAAAAGTGCCGTTTCGCATACGGGGAACTCAAGTTCTTGGGCCACGTCGTCAACGCCGCGGGAGTCCTACCTGACCCGGCAAAAACTTCAGCTATCGCGAACTTCCCTAGGCCGAAAGACAAGAAGGGCGTGCGGAGATTTCTCGGGCTGTGCGCATACTACCGGCGCTTCGTCGCAAACTTCGCACGCATTGCAGAGCCACTCACGCGCTTGACGAAAGATAGCACCCCTTTCAGCTGGGAAAACGACCAAGAAAAAGCATTCGGCGAGCTGCAAAAACGCCTGCAAAGCCCGCCCGTGCTCGCTCATTTCGACAGAAATGCCGAAACGGAAATGCATACGGACGCCAGTGATATAGGCTTGGGTGCCGTCCTTGTCCAAAAGCAAAGCGGCTGCGAAAGGGTAATCGCCTATGCTAGCCGTGGTCTGTCGAAGGAGGAGAAAAACTATTCTGCCTCTGAGAAAGAGTGCCTGGCTATTATATGGGCGATTTCAAAATTTCGCCCATACGTGTATGGAAGGCCATTCAAGGTTGTAACAGACCACCATGCGCTGTGTTGGCTCGCCAATTTGAAGGACCCCTCTGGCCGTCTTGGGCGGTGGAGCTTGCGCCTGCAGGAGTTCGACGTTACAGTCGTTTATAAATCCGGCAGGAAACACTCCGACGCCGACTGCCTGTCCCGCGCCCCCGTCGACCCACCACCACAAGACTCTGATGAAGACAGCGCGTTCTTCGGGATCGTGACGGAGAGCGACCTAGCCGCCCAGCAGCGTGCCGACCCCGACTTACGCGTCATAATCGAGTACCTCGAGGGATGCGACGTTGCCGTTCCTAGGACCTTCAAACGCAGCTTACCAGCATTCAGCCTGAGAAACTCCGTCCTTGTGAAGAAGAATTTCAGCCCCGGAACAAGAGCGAATTACCTTCTCGTCATCCCCGCGGACCTTCGTGACGAAATTTTGGAAGCGTGCCACGACGACCCGTCTTCCGGACATCTGGGCACAGCCCGCACTATTGGAAAAATCAAGGCGAGGTACTACTGGCCCGGCCTTACCTCTGACGTCACCCACTACGTCCGGAGCTGCCGTGACTGCCAGCGACGAAAAACGCCGCCGACAAGACCCGCCGGACTTCTGCAACCGATCGCCGTCCCATCGAGACCATTTCAACAGATTGGAATGGACCTTTTAGGCCCGTTCCCTACGTCACGATCACAGAACAACAGGATTGTCGTAGCGACAGACTACGTGACGCGCTACGCAGAGACCGCCGCTCTTCCGAGGGGGACTGCACAAGAAGTGGCGAAGTTCTTTATGAGCCAGGTTGTGCTGCGACATGGAGCCCCGGAAGTCCTAATCACAGACCGCGGAACGGCATTTACTGCGGAGCTGATGCAAGGAGTATTACGCTACAGCAACACGGATCACCGAAGAACGACGGCGTACCACCCCCAAACGAACGGACTAACAGAACGTCTGAACAATACAATCGCAGATATGCTGTCAATGTACGTTGACGTTGAACATAAGACTTGGGACGAAGTGCTCCCGTATGTCACGTTTGCGTACAACACGGCTATCCAGGAGACGACACAGCTGACGCCGTTCGAGCTTGTCTACGGTAGAAGGCCGACTACGATGCTCGACGCCATGCTTCCGCACGTAGAAGACGACGACCTCAACGCCGACGTCCACGGATATCTTCAACGTGCGGAGGAGGCCCGCCAGCTCGCTCGAGTTCGTATAACGGACCAGCAGCTGGTGGATGCGGGCCGCTACAACCTCCGACGCCGAGACGCCGAGTACCAACCAGGGGATCGTGTGTGGGTTTGGACTCCCATCCGACGACGCGGACTCAGTGAGAAGCTCCTGCGAAGGTATTTCGGACCCTACCAGATTCTACGACGTGTTGGCCAACTTACCTACGAAGTGATCCCCGATGGTGACTCCGGCACATCACGACGACGCACGCGGCCTGAAGTCGTCCACGTGGTTCGCTTAAAACCTTTCTACGGACGATGACGAACTTTTATTTTCATTTGTTCGGACTGTCGCTTATGTTAGCATCGGGTCGATGCACTCTTAGAGGGGGGGGTAATGCCGCGAACCATACATTGGGTTTGTTTATTTGTGTTTGCTTTTACCGCCCTTCTGCGCCGGTCTGGGTTATCTCTGCGCCAAGGGAAGCGCGTGTTCCATTCTTTCTTTCTGTGCCGCATGTGTTATCTGTTGTGATAGGGAGAGCATTCCGATCTAACGTGAACAGCCCAGAATAATCTTCTTGGATCTACTATGTTCTCGATGCGAATCGACGTTTCGAGAACCACGCGCGCCAAAAGATAAAAAGCCTGCAGTGCGGACGCCGGGGCATTCGATTCAACGTCACTCGCCTGTGCAAGTCACTTTGTTGACCGCTGCTTCGCCGCCTCTGTATTCTTTTGAGTTGTTAGGGGAGCACAAGTTCGCTCCAATAAACGTGTTTCTCATTCAACACCACTGCATCGTCCTTGTCTTCGTGACAATACAAATTCACCCAGCCGGTTTTCGGTGAAGTCGCTCAAGCTTTCACAGACGATAGGCTTTCTTGGGCTACTTAAACCCAGAAATTTCGGTCTGTCTGAATGTCTGTCTGTGTGCCTCTCTGTCTTTGACTCGGCTAAGCCACCCGGGCAGGTTTAAGGGCCTGCGCAATATTCTTATACAGTCACAGCACATCTACCCATTTAAGTCCATTAAAATGTTTATACTTCAGAAGAACTGCGAGCTGGGCGTGTTGGTATATGTTCATGGAGGCAAAAGCGGTACAGTAACAAGGACAAGTGATTACATGACACAGAGCGCTACTAGCAACTGAAGATTTTATTACTGGAAAAACATGCATATATACAAGAGAAAACGCCACAGTCATCACTTCAAATTTTACAATCTACCATCTGAAAAGATCAAGGCGCACCAACAACCAAACATTTTATACATATTCACACCGCACGTGTGCTGACAAAAACGGCGCCACACACTTTATCAACCCTGATTTAAATCCTGATCAACACTGATAGATGTCATGAAGATTTTCAAGAAGAAAGGGCTTGGCCTTGTGTACACGTTCGAGGTAACAAAGCAACGCGAGCTTCAATTTTTAGACATCTTGATTACGTTTCTGCCCACCCACACTTGCTGGATGTACCACCCTAGGTCCACCAAAAAATTGATGAGCTACGAGTCGGCCCATTCAAGGCTAGTAAAAAATTGCGTCGCCATTTCCTGCATCAGATCTGCGTTAACAAAATCCTGCGAAAATTTGGTGGAACAAAGTGTCGCCGCTCAGGTAGTCCGGTAAGAGCGGCCGGGTTTCCAGAAGAGTGTGTTTTGTTGGCGCGCGAGAGGAATCGCCGAGAGGTTAAAAGGCCAGGGAGCACCGATCAGAGCAGGGCAAAAGAAGCAGATTTCGGTAAAGAGAAGATAGCGGTGATTCCGTAAATTGATGGCACGTCTCATCGCCCAAAGAAGATAGCGTCAAGATGTGGGGTGCGCGTGGGGTTTTCAGCGAAAAACAAGTTGGCGAAACTTTGCCCAGCTGTGCAAAGGGTGGCAGAAAAGAAAGCAACAAGGAAGAAGGGATGTGGTAGGAAACACGGAACGAAGTTTTTAGAGTGAAAAAAGACGTAGTATACAGTATTTCATTAACGTGTGGAAAGAAATACGCAGGGCAGACCGGCCGATGCCTGAACGTACGCCTTTGCGAACATATCAGCTCGCTACCCGCCGCGGTGGCTCAGTGGCTAAGGCGTTGCGCTGCTGAGCACAAGGTCGCGGGCTCGATTCCCGGCCGTGGCGGCCGCTTTTCTGATGGAGGCGAAAAGCAAAAACGCCCGTCTGTACGAGATTTCGGCGCACGATAAAGATCCCCAGGTGGTCAAAATTAATCCGGAGCCCTCCACTACGGCGCGCCTCATCGCCTGCGTTGCGTCGGCGCGTTAAACCCCACAATCAATCAATCAATCAATCAATCAATCATATCAGCTCGCTAAACGGGTCACCGTATTCACATTTAGCCGTTCCTTGCAGAGACTGCAAATGCCGCCCAAAACTGCGAGATACGTTAATTGTTGATAAACACAAAAAACGACTAACAAAATAAATATTTGAAGCTTTTCGTATACAGAAAGAAGGGAATGAATGTGTCAGCCAACCATCGGTCCTGCTGTCTGACACTGAGTATGCCTTTTTAAATCAGGGTTGATAAAGTGCGTGGCGCCTTTCTTGTCAGCACACGTGCGGTGTGAATATGTATAAAATGTTTCGTTGTTGGTGCGCCTTGATCTTTTCAGATGGTAGATTGTAAAATTTGAAGTGATGACTGTGGCGTTTTTCCTTGTATATATGTATGTTTTTCCAGTAATAAAATCTTCAGTTGCTAGTAGCACTTTGTCCCGTGTACTCACTTGTCCTTGTTACTGTAGCGCTTTTCCCACCATGTTTACACTTGTCAGCATTTTTGAAGAAGAACAAGATATTACTCAAATATAAGACAACAAATTAATACAGAAGTGATATCTGCAGTGTTGCTTTTTAAAAATCATACATGTTTGATTTTTGCGAAATAAATACCTCATCCACTGCAGAAAAAAAATCGCTGCGCTGTCGCCAGCCGTCACCCGCGCCACTATAGCTGCTGGCGCCATTTTAAGAACGCAACCGGAAAAAGTGACGAAAGGTTCTACTAGATACGTTCCACAATCTGCTTGGAACGCGCGTAGAGTATGGAAACATGGTTCCATCAACGTTGAAGTAGGGCTCCACGATGCACGCGCGTCCCCGCCGAACGGCAGCGCTGGCATCAACACACCCGGCTTGGAACAGTGGAACGAAGTCAATTTAAAATGATTTAAGCAAACCTTTGGCGCCTGTACCTAGGGAGGAGCGCCACAGAAGAGGAACAACACGAGAGGTGAGCTGAAAAGCGAAGAGATTCATTTACTTCGTAAAAATATATAAAGACTGTTGTATTTTGTCGACATTTCCAACGAAAGGAGCAGATACGTGGCCACTTTTAATGGCACTTTCCGTACGGGCCTGTGGTATGGTTCCGCATTCCACGGAAAAGCTTAAAAATGGAGTGTGTGCCATTACCTTAACTTTGAAGGTGAAGCCTGTGTATCGATATATATATATATATATATATATATATATATATATATATATATATATATATATATATATATATATATATAGTAAGGAAATGAGGGGCTCGTTGAGGAAATACAGAAAGATAGGGCAGCAGTCTACAACGCCGAAGGAGGCATAGGGGTGTGTTTAGGCTCTTCTTTTTCACTACGGTTATTGAAGTAAACATTTTTTTTAATATACAGATGAAAGAAAGAAATCGAAAGGCGTTGGTTCGGTCCCCACTCTGGGCGCGTGTTTTTCTTTCTTTCTTTCATCTGTATATTAAAAAAAATGTTTACTTCAATAACCGTAGTGAAAAAGAAGAGCCTAAACACACCCCTATGCCTCCTTCGCCGTTGTAGACTGCTGCCCTATCTTTCTATATATATATATATATATATATATATATATATATATATATATATATATATATATATATATATATATATATATATCAGGGTGTCGAACCGGAACTGAACCGCTATTTTGGTCGAAACTGAACCCGAAGCGGTATTTTTTAATCACGCGGATCCCGAACCGGATGTGAACCGAGAAACAAACTAACGGTTACGGGTGCATGCCGAAACGGTTCGGGCCTCCGTTGTTGATATTATACAGTCAATGCAATGCAGGCCTTTTTTTATTTCACACACCATCAACTTCGTTCCCTCTCAAGCACTTTCCCCTCCATACATTAGAACACTATCACGCCCTATGTAACAACAGGGGAAATGAATGAGCACCAATGAATCAACGTTCTTTTGCTGCTGGAAGTGCGAGTGTAGTGCAAGCTGACCAAAAGAAATCTCATTCTCCGCAGCTTGCAGGGGATATAAAACAAGCTTGCCCTTCCCAAGCTGCGACTTTCTTGGAGCAATCAGGCTGCAGGAGTGCTCCACTGCGCAACAGCGAAAGCCCACACCCGATGTATGCGAACTTCTTGCATGTCATAATTTGTCTAAAAGGTCCGACACCTGCAAATTGTTATTACCTGAGAAGTGTGACTGCAGGAGCTCTCAGTGGCTAAGCCGTTTGCTGCAGACCACAAGTTGCTTCAATCTCCCATCCCCACGACCGATTTTCGAAAGTAGATGGAAATCAAGAACGTAAGTGTATCGAGATTTTGATCTACGTTTAATACTACCAGCTGGTTAAAATAAGTGTTCCGGCCTGCAACATAACCTGCGCCTCGGAGCAGAGATATATCGCGCGGCACCAAATGCGCCAGTTTAAAAAAAAATATGTTTACACGGAACACAACAAAAAAGAAAAGGCGAACAACGTTGTTTGAAAGTACTATGCAAAAAGTAAGGCAAAACCTAGTAAGAAAAAAAGTGCCGAAACGGGGATATTGCTCTATACTTTTCTTTGCATGTCTTTTACAACCAAACGTGTCATCAATGCGAAATAGTGAGTTCCGCGGTCAGTTTTTGATTACAATAGAGTGGACAAGTTCCTATTTTTGCAGATACAAATAAAAACAGATATGTCAGGGAAAACTGTTAAAGTGCACACTTAATTCCTTCGCAAGAAACTGCACCCCTCGACCTTGTCTTTGAAGTAGAAACAGTAATAAAGCTGATGACACGTGCAGAAAGGCTGGTCGGTACCTCACACTGTCCCACTCGCCCAGCGGCCATCTCTTCTACTTGTTCTCACGTTTTGTAGCTTTAAGATCTTCTTTTTTTCGAAGGTGCACTTGTAGTGACTGCCCAACTACCTGCATTACTTCTACTGCAACTCATTCTGGAGGGGACTACTGATGTTGACGAAATAAAAAGCGTCTACTCAAAAAAGTCCCATCTCATACTCCGCGCATCAAATTTTCCTTTCATTTTGTAACACCATCATCTGTTATAACAATCCGAAATGTACACAAGGAACGATGGCTGGGGGTTAGGCGGTACGATGACATACTGATTGTAATGCACACATCCGGTATAGCTGTCGCAAAAGGAAGTGCAGTGGTGACTGAGCGTTAACTAAAGCTTACTTTTAAGAAAAGTGTGGCTAACACGTTCGATAAGGAGACAGCTAAGAAATTATTCAGGGTGACCAAATAATTTATTTCATTCGTAGTATTTATGTGACTATTGTAGGATTTTTCTGTTATGTTATAAATATAAAAAATGTGCGCCATTGGCTTTTGGCGCTGGTATTTGAAGGCGCCAGCAAGCAGGCCTAAGAAGAATGCTTAAATGTTAGCTTGATGAGCTAATTTGTAGCGACGATTGCGATTTCAACAAAAAAGAAAAGGGCAGAAAATTTATCATACTGTCGTATATCTTGTCGGTGGCTTTGTAATCTGTTTCTATGATTGATTATATGGTTTAACGCGCCAACTCAACGCAGGCGTTGAGGCATGCCGTAGTGGAGGGCTCGGGATTAGTTTTCAACACCTGGGGACCTTTAACGTGCGCCGAGATTTCCTACACACGGGCCTTTTTTCTTTTCGCCTCCATCAGAAAAGCGGCCGCCGCGGCCGCGAATGGAACCCGCGACCTCGTGCTCGGCAGCGCAAAGCCTTAGCCACTGAGCCACCGCGGCGGATGTCTGTTGTTCCAATATCTCGTAGAGTTTGCTTTGCGATTGCGTCACTGCCCTTGGTAACCGACACATTGTGAATTCTTGCTTGTATTTTCATTGCACTGTCGTTTTAAATTACTAAATCCTTTTTTTTTCAAATTTCGGTAATAATTCAACTCATCAAACTGGTTCGGAAACCTTTTAAAGCTCCCGACCCCCTTCGCGAACCGGTTCGCTAGGCGACTCTGTCGAACCGGAACTGAACCCGAACGATATTGTATTGAGGCACTGAGCGTGCCTCTATATGCCAACACAGAAGGTGCCTTAGCCCACTTGCATTCATAATACCCTCGAGGAACAGATCGCATGTAAAATCCAGGCGAAGCTGAAACCCTTAATGCTCGGTGCTTCAGGTCGGGCAATTCGTGCCCTCTTTAACTACCAACAGACCGTCTTTCCCCCTTTTTCCCGAGCCTCCTCCCCGGTCATTCTTCCCCAACCTACTGAATTAGGGTATTCCCCGCCACTTGCGTCATGCTCACAACTTATTCTAGAGGCAACATAGCACAAAAGCATTGAGCAAGCTTAACAATGGCCAATGCATGTTCGGACGTCAAAATCTGTGAGAAGTGAGTTCGATTAGAGCTGGACGATTTCCGCTAGACCCCGGCCCCTGATTCCGATTCGAGGGTAACCCGAAAGGTGCGGCGGTTTTTGGTTACTGCTTCTAGTTCCCCTCAAAATTGCACCCCTGTGGACTAACATTCTGCATTGAGATAGTATCCCCGCCCTATGATCTGAGTATGGCCAGTCGAACGCAGCAAATCTGTGGATTCCTTTCTTCTTCAAACATTCCATGTTAAAATTTGTTTTGAGCACTGCAAGCTGTTCTGCTTTCCAGATAGCAATCTCGTTATTTTCGCACTGGTGCGCTTGCAACAAGTTTCTTATCAATGCGTATAAAAGTAATGCAATGATATACACAAGCGAAACTGACAAAATCTTGTTTCTATCTAACATTAACGGTGAAGGGCTATCTCGTGTGTATATCTGTCACTTGAACGGATGGTGGTGGTGTCTTTACCAGCTCAGAGAGATGAACACACGAAAGCTGTTGAAAGGTTTAACACGACAAACATTTAATGCACACTTAGAAAACCCCAAAACGAAACAATTAATAAGAAATCAATAGTACACACCCTAGAACATTCAAAGCTCAACCTAATATACCGAAGTAATTCAAAACAAACTCTAAAAGTATCTACATACAATCCTACACAGTTCATATGCACCCATTGCATCAAGTCCTAGCTAATGACTTTCCCTCACCAACTCCCTATTTGTGTCCTGTGACTGTGTCCCTCTTGGACTGGCCCAGCCCGATTATCGGCGCTGACGGGTCCCACCCTTGTGTGGCCGCAACCTGGTGGTAGCCGTGTTCGTCTCGTTTCGTTGCCGGCGTTCTATGTGCGTGGTCCCTCCTTGAACAGCGTGGGCTCCGCGACTGGTCCCGACTGGTGGGTCCCGACTGGTTTCCTCGGCGGATACCCCCTGGTAGCCGCTGCCGCTCTAGCTGCCACTGGAGTTCCCAGGAAGTCCTGGCACGAACGTCGCCTTTCGGCGCCATCGAGACGAACGTCGACGGAGCGTAGACGTTGGCCCCTGGTGCCCGACGAGGCCCCTGGTGCCACGAAGACACAGTTTCGTGGTGCACCTTGGAAGACGGTGCCGCTGCGAAGTCGGCCCGCTCTCGCCCTGGCTCGGATGGCATGGGCGGTGGCCTGGCCGTGTCCCCCTGGCTCGTACCGTTGAGGCTCCCGTGCTCCTACCGCCTCCTGGGTTCTTCAGTTTCTTGCGTTTCTGTGTCTTGCCTCCCCTCTTCTCTTTGTGCCCCTTGCTTTTATCCCCTCTGGGCTGTCTCGTGGCGCGCACTCATTGGCTCTTTGCCTTCCCATGTCCTTATATGGACATCACGCCACTGGTCTCCTGCGCTGTCTTCTTTATATGCATGACCAGTGCGCTGCCATATTTTCCCATGATGCGTCGGGGTTGGGCGCCGGCGTCGGCTCATTGGTGCGCTCCTGGCACGAAATTCAAATTTATATTCCTTTGTTCTTTTTTCCCTTTTGGTGGGGTTTTATTTTATCCTCTCTTAGGGTGCCCTAGACACTTGAGAATTACCCCCGCTTTAAGAATTTTTTTCTAAAAAAACCGCTTCTTCTTGCGCACCGATTATGTCTTGTTTCACGCGGTTGATGGTTGGGGAGGTGCCTTGGCCATTGATGTCCTCTTGTTCAACCACCATCGCTCACTTCTCATGAGTCTACTGTTCACAACCAGTGCCCACTTCTTTCGTCACACTTTCCACTTCACACTTCACTTGCGTTTAGAACCATCGTTTGTAGTTCATTGCGGTCCACAGAACAACCCCACTTAATTCACATAACGTTCCTGTTCTATCCCCAATACATCACTTCCAGGAACCCTGAGTTACTCAAACTCTACTCTAACACATCACTGCAATCAAGCACTTGAATATTCTCCCATTGACAACACTCTTTGTCAATACATACCTAATAAAATCTTTTCCTTCTCCCACTCCTCGATCCGCCGTTGCAACTAATCCTTTTAAATCTAATGTGTCATGCCCTTACTATTACCACGCCTTTCTACTCGGTTAACTCATTTATGCCTCACTTTTCATCATATTCATACAATCTGTTCTCATATAACCAAAATGAAGCACTTCGATGACCTAATATTACACAGCACTATTTTTCAATCAGAACTTCATCACTAACTCATTCATTTCTCTAATAATGTCGTTTCACCATACTACAATATTCATGTTCTTACTTTTACATAACTTATTCAAACCGTTATAGGCCATATTAATGTCCACGTCAACTCAATGAATTCACCCAGCTTTTCTTTACTTCATCTTCACTTTTCCGCAAACACACCACTTGGCCGCATTGGCTTTAGAATAGTTTAGTGGTTAAAGGTGCATTTTATTTCCCTTACACCAACGGCAACTACCTTAGCACGATGCCTCGGTGTGTTGGTTATTTAGTCTATGCCGTCTCTTCATCTCACCAGTGATTCTCCCCTTAGCGACGGCCCTCCCACATGCTCCGCACGCTCTCACATATCTCCGAACGTCACTGTGTATGTGCGGCCAAAAGAATTCTCCAGGAATTTTGGCATCCGCTCCCCGTGCGCCTAGATATTTATTTCTAGCACCGACATGTCCTACGCTTAACACTGGACCTCGGAGACGCTGTGGCACTACTATCTGATTAAAATTTCTGGCGCCGCAAAAGGTTCAATGGCGAACCAAAGATCCCTCCACTGTCTTAAACTTGTATACAATGGGTTGCACGTTCGCCTAACCTCCTCCTCAAACTTTCGAAAGCACTCTTTCAAAGGGGCATCTTTCTTTTGCTGATAGGCTAATTCAGAGTTTGTTACCCTCCACCATCGCGACACTATAGCCTGTACTGTTGTCATCCGTCTCTCCTCTTCAGATTTAACGCTTGCGTGCCCTGCTGCTATTATACCCACTGTCGATTCCGCTGTTTCATCTGCAGACTAAGTACCCACCCGGACCCTTCGCTTTTCACTCAACTTTAACTTGTACCTCCAATTGTGATCTGGATCATCTACTTTCCTTACACCACATATATCTCCTAAGATTATATCATACAGTTGATCCTCCATACACTTAGATTTTATCTTCCAGAGTAGTACGGGTTGTGCACTTCGATTATTGCCTCTGACAGCAACCTCTTAGTGTTATCCGCCATGATAATGACTGCCTTATTTCCAGTTAAATCGTGGTCTCAGTCCAAGCTCCTCCCTACGAGCACCGTAGTTGAAACGCTGTCTCCTAACACTGACACATGTCGGCCGCTCATCTCTCCATGTACGACAGGCATTTTCAGTTCAACCTCACCACCAAGACTCGCAGCGTCTTCCCGAGCACCTACCTTGGCCTCCTCGCCTTTCTGCTTTTTGCGCTGTGGGGAATTCACCCTGGGGCATATTATGCAAGCCACCTTGTCTGGGGTTCGCGAGCAGCAGTTCTCTGTGCGGTGTCCTTTCTTATTGCACGTTTCGCATACGGATGTGGGGAGCACCGACGGCGTTTCACTCTGCACTCTGTGTCCTTATGCCCTACCCGACGACACAGAATCATTTCTTGAGTGCTCCAGACACTGCCCCTCGAGTATTTTGTCTCTGATCATGTACTACTTCGACCGGTTTTTCCTTCAGTTTCACTAAGCTGTTTAGGCACTGAGCCTCCATGAACCCGTCCGAAAGCTCCAAGGTTTCTGCCAGCCCTCTCTGTTTCCTTTTATTCATGAACACCGTCAGCTCCGGGCTGCAGCGCTCGTAGAATTGCTCAGCAATCATGAGCTCTCTAAGTCCCTGGAACGATTTGCCCGTCCCGGCCAGCTCTATTCATCGGTCAAAATAGTTCGATAGGCACGCGAAGAACTGCTTGGCTCTCTCAGTGTCTTCCGGTTTGGAAGATCGAAACTTTTTGCGGAAGCCCTCTGTTGTGAGACGGAACCTCCGCAAAGACGCTACTTTTACCTTACCAGAGACCATCGACTCGTCCACCGGCATCCTACCAAAAACACTCAACGCTCCGCCAACCAAGCACATGCTCAGGGCTGTGGCCCACTCACTTCGTTTACACCCATTTCTTGCGGCCATTCTTTCAAATCGGTGCAAACTATAGTCCAAATCGTCCCCCTTTTTATCAAACGGGGCAATCAGTTTCGTAGGGCATAAGCTCCCTGAACGCGGCTTCACCTCTCCTGACAAACTAGTATCCAGCTCTACTCGAGAACTCTGTTTACTTGTCTCTGCCAAGCGCAACTTCATCTCCAGCGCCTTCTTCTCCTTATCAAGCTTCACGCTTTTGTTATCCAGCCTCGCGTTTTCCTCGCGCTTTAATTCCATCTCCTTATCAAGCGTCGCGTTTTCCTTATCAAGCCTCGCGTTTTCGTCACGCGAGCATTTGTCCAACAGTGCCATCCCCTCTTCCTTACTTAAATCTAATGAGCTGCACAACGACACCACCTTTCCCAGATCCATTCTCGAAGCTGGTAAGACACCAGACTGGGCCCCATAGAAGTATCCTTGGTGAGGATAAATCTATCCTGGCAGGCTCGCCAACTGTTTTTATTGTCGCGTGAACGGATGGTGGGGCTATCTTTACCAGTTCAGAGAGGTTGACACAGGAAAGCCGTTTACAGGTTTAACCCAACTAACATTTATTGCACACTTAGAAAACCCCAAAAGGAAACCACCTAAAAAGAAATCAATTGAACACACCCTAGCACAATAAAACCTGAAACTCTATTCTCACCTACCATGCGAATAGAACACACCCTAGAACAATAAAACCTGAAACTCAATATACCTGAGTACAATTCAAAGCAAACCCTATAACTATCTACAATACAGTCCTACACAGTTCATATCCGCTAATTGCGTCAAGTCCTAGTTAATGCCTTTCCTTCCACAACTCCCTAGTTGTGTCCGACAACTGTGTCCCTAATGGACTGCCCTACCCCGGTCGTCGGCGCTGACGTTTCGCACCCTTGTGTGGCCGCGACCCGGTGGCAGCCGTGCTCGTCTAGTTTCGGTGCCGGCGTTCGACGCGCCCGGTCACTCCTTGAACGGCATGGGCTCCGCGCGTCCCGACTGGTTTACTCGGCGCCTACCCCTGGTAGCTGCTTCCGCTCTGGTTACCACGGGAGGTCTCAGGTAGGTCTGGCACGAACGTCGCCTTTCGGGGACGTCGAGATGAACGTCGACGGAGCGTGGACGTTGGCCGCTGGTGCACGAGCGATGCCGCTGGGGCCACGAAGGCACAGGTTCGTGGTGCACCTAGGATGACGGAGCCGATGCGAATTCGCTCGCTCTGCGGAGGCTCGGATTGCATGATCGATTGGCTGGCCGATTCCCCTTGGCTTGTTTTGTGAAGCGCACGTGCTCCTACCGCCTCCTGGGTTCTTTGGTTTTCTTGCCTACCCTTGTCCTGCCTCCCCTTTTCTCTTTGTGCCGCGCGCTTTTCTTCCTGTTCGGGGTGTTACATAAGGGAGGCAAGATCAGCAAGGCGTTCATAAAACATGGTTAACACACGTGATTGGCACATAGAGTTACAAAAGGCACATTTTTATATTTTGGAAGGTAGGGACGCATAAACATACAAAAAGCATATTTCCACTTGTTACGTGGCACGTGCGATAGAAAGGAAGTTTAGAGTTGAGCATTGCAGTGAATTAGATACATAGTGTTTGTTCTTTATGCGATTGCAACAAAGAAGAAAAGATATTAGGTCTGATTAGGTGCGGAAAAAATAATAATTTCTGCCGGAATTTGTGTGAATTGCTCTCATTTACAATTGCGTGAGGTAGGGCATTCCAAGCCTTATGTGCAGCTGGGAAGAAGGATTTGTTAAGAAATTAGTAGTTCCATGTAGGCGCTGAAGGCTGTGGGAGTTAAAAACTTACACCATCTTCCCGTAGGGGAACCGTGAGTAGAATGCGAAGGAGGAATGGGGTCGATTCAAGTGCCCATTATTTTTCAGTTCGTTGTTTCTGTGAGGTTGAGGTACGTAGCTACAGTTATATTTACCGTTGGTTTTCATGGTAACTACCACACTTTTCACTTACCGTAACTACAAAATGGGAAATGGCGTTGACCCCATGGCTGTGTCGCTTACTACTCAGGTTTCGCCTACGGTAAAATGGTGTAATTTTATTTGAGGGAATGGACGGTGTTAGAGTGGAGAGAAAATAAAGAGAGAGGGCGAGACGTACGTGTTATGAGTTTGACTTTATTTAGGCTATATCATCATCATGTTCAACATAGGTGACGTCGAGCTGTGGTTTGCGTGCCGCTTCGATTATTGCCGCCTTATGGTCTCTGGAATGTAAAGTCAAGGGCTTTTGTAGTGGATGAACCCAAAAGTTTCTGAAGATGAGTTCGATGCACGTTCCTCGGATGGTTGTGGCCTGCTTGTAATCTCGGCCCGCCGAGACTCGCCGAGTCATGCCGCTGCCGACGACGATGAAACTTCGAAGGCGCATGAAGCGTGCTCGCCTCGTGCCGGCCCAGGAAGACACCGGGAATACTGCCGCTCCAGGAGCCCTTAAAGGGGAAGCGTGCTCGTCTCGTGCCGTTCCAGGAAGACACCGGCAACACTGTGGCTTCAGGAGCCATAGAAGGGACCGGGCGTTCAGCAAGCCGAGGATGCGCACTGGGGTTGTGCACGGCGCAACGACAACGACACGGGAAGGACATAGCCCCGACCATGAGATGCTTCTCATCTAAAAGTCGCCGCGACAAACCAGTCGAGGGATCAGCAGGCTGGTGTGGACGTTTTGTGAATTAAAGAAACGCGAATGGAGGGGACGTAGTCGGTCGATCGTGCAGCGGGGTATCAGTGCGAGGATTCCAAGGGATGCTATGGTGTTGCTGAAGCCATGGTGAGGGCGATATTTGGAAACAATAAAGCGAGTGGCGCGGTGCTGCACACTTTCTAGGTAGTTGATTAAGTACGTTTGGTTAGGATTGCAGATGGATGATGCATATTGTAGTTTGCTCCTGACAAACGTATCGTAGGCGGGTTGCCTGGTAGATGAAGGACATGAGCCAAGATATCTTCTGATGAAGCTGAGGGATTTGGATGCAACAGCAGCAAGTTTCTCTATGTGTTCTGACCACGATAAGTTTTTTGTGATGAGAACACCGACATAGCGGTATGATTCTGATGAAGACAGGGTGAAAGAACCTAACGTATATGCATTGGTTTTATTAGAACGTTTTCGTGTTATTTGCATGAGTTTGCACTTATCGATGTTAAGCTTCCTTAAATGTTTTGAGCACCACGTTTCTATTTCATTAGGTCAGTTTGACATAGTTCTGCATCCCCCTTGAATTCTACCCGGTGGTACAAAACGCAATCATCCGCGAAGAGGAGAATGGACGACAAAATTCTGTTAGGCAGGTCACTTATAAAATTTAAGAAGAGTAGGAAAGCTAGTACTGAGCGTTGAGGTAGTCCAGAGATAACTTTGGTTTAGACTCAGTAGTGCCATCCGGTTACAGTGAACTGGGAGCGGTTAGTAACGAAAGAACGAATCCATGAAAGTATTAAGGAGTCAAGGTTAAGGCTAGAAAGTTTTGCTAGTAGGCGATGATGGGTAACGCGATCAAAAGCTTTAGATATATCCTGGTAAATGACGTCAGTTTCAACAGAGAAGTCAAAGTTTGGGTGAAGGTAAGTAGTGAACTCAGAGTCCACTATCAATACTGAACTCTGAATACTTAGATATATTTAATTATACCCCGAATCTTTGTAACAGGCATATCTACGACAATGTCATACCATAACTTTATGCTGTTACATTCTTGCCTTCGTGATGCCCAACTCACTCCTACGCTATCATATTGACGTGAAACGCGAGCAACACAAATATTTTTCTCTCCTTTTGCTTTTTTATTTTCCCGTTTCTTTGCATGTATACAGCCCTTTTGTTTTGTTTACCTGTTGTAAAAAGCCATCTTGGGTCACTCCAGGTTTTAATGGCCTGCACACAGCCACCTGCACATTTCTCTTGCGAGTATGCATGAGCTAAAATGCGGTTCGTGTGCATTACCCAATGGCTATAGACTCTCCAATTTATATATATATATATATATATATATATATATATATATATATATATATATATATTGCCGCGAACCATACATTGGGTTTGTTTATTTGTGTTTTGCTTTTACCGCCCGGCTGCGCCGGTCTGCGTTATCGCTGCGCCAAGGGAAGCGCGTGTTCCACTCTTTCTTTCTGAGCCGCATGTGTTATCTGTTGTGATAGGGAGAGCATTCCGATCTAACGTGAACAACCCAGAATAATCTTCTTGGATCTACTATGTTCTCGATGCGAATCGACGTTTCGAGAACCACGCGCGCCGAAAGATAAAAAGCCTGCAGTGCAGACGCCGGGGCATTCGATTCGACGACACTCGCCTGTGCAAGTCACTTTGTTGACCGCTGCTTCGCCGCCTCTGTATTCTTTTGAGTTGTTAGGGGAGCACAAGTTCGCTCCAATAAACGTGTTTCTCATTCAACACCACAGCATCGTCCTTGTCTTCGTGACATCTGGTGGTGGTGCGGGGTACGCACCCTTCATGCCCACTACAACCTCGAAAAGCCGCCAAGCCAGTCCAACAAGAGCCAGCCCCCGCCTGCAAGATTTACCGCCCGAGTTCGGTTTGATGCCAGAAGGGCCCAAGAAAAGGAACGCTGCAACCAACACCATGGTGCAAGAAACAACGTCGCCAATCGTCCTGCAGCAGCCCCGGGAACCGCCATCGTTCCGAGGAGCCAACGCAGAAGACTCAGAAGAATGGTTGGAGAAACTGGAGCGCGTCCGGAAATTCAACAGGTGGGACGACGCAGAAACGTTCCGGCACGTTTTCTTTTGCTTGGAAGATTCGGCTCGCACTTGGTTCGAGAACCACGAGAGCTCCTTGACAAACTGGGCTGAGTTCAAAAGCGAGTTTACTAAGACCTTCACTACCGTCGTGCGGAAAGAAAGAGCCGCCCTTTTGTTGGAAACGCGCACGCAACACCCCAACGAAGGTGTCGTGATCTTCGTTGAGGAGATGAAGCAGCTATTTCACCGCGCGGACCCCGAAATGACGGAAGAAAAGAAGTTGCGCTTCCTAATGCGCGGAGTGAAGGAGGAACTGTTTGCTGGACTTGTCCGAAATCCGCCCAAACCCGTCGCCGAATTCGTGACCGAAGCCAGCACCATTGAGAAAGCCCTCGAAATGCGTGCTAAGCAGTATGACCGCAACTTTGTTGGCGCGGCCAATGCGAACGACTTTGGCAGCACGCGGATCCCGGCCGACAGACTACGCGATACTATCCGCGCAATAGTGAGGGAGGAGCTGCGGAAACTTCTCCCAACGCCGCCGCAGCCCCAAGTCGCTTCCCTCACCGACGTGATTAGAGAAGAAGTGCAACAAGCGTTGGGAACTTCTACGCCATCCGAGGTACCCCGAGAGCCACAAGCTATGACATACTCCGCGGCTGTTCGTCGACCCCGCCCTGCTCCAACACACCGTCAAGAGGCCCCGCCGTACCGCCGCCCACTGTCACCCGCCCGACCCCCGGTAGCCCGAACCCAGACGCCGAGGAAGACTGACGTTTGGCGAACGCCATATCATCGTCCGCTGTGCTACCATTGCGGGGAGGCCGATCACATCTATCGTCGCTGCCCGTACAGGAGACTCGGACTGCGTGGTTTCTCTGTCGACGCCCCACGCCCCCGACCCGGCCAGTGCCCTACTGAGATCGACGAATACCTGTCCAACACCAACCGAGGACCAGCCCGCTCACACCGATCGCCATCGCCCTACCCATACCAGTCGCCTAACCGCCGTAGCAATGCTGATTTCGCACGTGGAAGGTCCCCCAGCCCACGCGGGGGAAACTAAAAGCAGCAACTTCTGGAGGTGAAGTTGCTCTACGGCGAAATACTGGAAACCCTCCAACGACGCAAGGACGCACCGAAGACCGTGATTCACGACATGCCCTCATCCCGACGACCCGACCCAGCCCTGACGAGACTCCTGAACACGACGACAGCTACACGGCGCGACGCGTACCCGACCTGACCGAGACGTCTGTTGAGAAGACGACGACAACGACGATGCACAGTGCCCGACCGTCAACACGTACAAGCAGAGATACGACGCCTTGACGAACCCGGAACTCGAGGAAGACTGCATCTCACGTCAAGGTGTCCATCGACGGCTTTGACGTAGTCGCCCTCGTAGACACGGGAGCTGACTATTCGGTAATGAGCGGACCATTTGCGTCTAGACTGAAGAACGTTATGACCAGATGGGACGGTCCGCCCATACGCACAGCAGGAGGCCACCTCGTGACGCCAAGTGGAACATGCACATCGCGTGTCACCATAGACAGGACGACGTACCCTGCCGCGTTCGTCGTTCTGCCTAACTGCTCCCGCGACGTGATTCTCGGAATGGACTTTTTGACGGACAACGGCGCAATAATTGATCTGCAGACCAAGTCGATAACTTTTTCATCCGATCACTCCATGACGCCGGAACCGAACCCCGAACACCGTGCAGCTGTAAGGATAGCCGATGATCATGTCACCCTGCCACCCCGCGCAAGTTTGATGATCACCGTCTACTGTGAAGGTGCTGCTCTTGACGTTGACGATATCGTGGAGAGTGACCAAAGATTGCTTCTCGACCGCGGTGTGTCTGTCGCAAGAGGCATTGCGCGCTTCAAGGAACACCAATCCCAGATTTTGGTTACTAATTTCACCGAGGAGTACCAGCATTTAAACAAGGGCGCGGCAATTGCATTCCTCGAAGAAACGCAAGAAGCAAGTGACGTGATCGCGGTCGCCGACTTTGAACGCACCCCCGTAGAAACCTTCAAGCTCCCGCAGCCCTTCGACGTGAATCCGGCGCTACCGCAAGAACAACGGAACAAATTATTGGCTTTGCTGCGTCGCTATAGCGAATGTTTTTCGTCGAGCGCAAAACTACGTCAGACCCCTCTAGCGAAGCACCGAATAATAACCGAAAATGGAGCCCGACCTACCCGACAGTCACCGTACCGCGTCTCTTTACACGAACGGGAAGCCATCCGGACTCAAGTCGACGACATGCTCAGCGACGACATTATACAGCCATCGAAAAGCCCCTGGGCTGCGCCCGTCGTACTCGTAAAGAAAAAAGACGGCAATTTAAGGTTTTGTGTTGACTACCGACGACTGAACAAAATCACGAAAAAGGACGTGTGCCCCTCCCCCGAATCGACGACGCCCTCGACCACCTCTGCCACGCGAAGTACTTCTCATCGATCGACCTGAAGACCGGCTACTGGCAAATTGAAGTGGACGAGAGAGACCGAGAAAAGACTGCATTTATAACCCCAGACGGCCTATACGAGTTCAAGGTGATGCCGTTTGGGCTGTGCACAGCACCAGCGACGTTTCAAAGAGTCATGGACACTGTGCTAGCTGGCCTTAAGTGCACACCTGCCTCGTATACCTCGACGACGTAGTGGTATTCGCTCGGACTTTCGACGAACACCTTGCAAGGTTGGAGTCTGTACTCGAGGCCATTCGTACGTCGGGGTTGACGCTGAAGCCTGAAAAGTGCCGTTTCGCATACGAGGAACTCAAGTTCTTGGGCCACGTCGTCAACGCCGCGGGAGTCCTACCTGACCCGGCAAAAACTTCAGCTATCGCGAACTTCCCTAGGCCGAAAGACAAGAATGGCGTGCGAAGATTTCTCGGGCTGTGCGCATACTACCGGCGCTTCGTCGCAAACTTCGCACGCATTGCAGAGCCACTCACGCGCTTGACGAAAGACAGCACCCCTTTCAGCTGGGAAAACGACCAAGAAAAAGCATTCTGCGAGCTGCAAAAACGCCTGCAAAGCCCGCCCGTGCTCGCTCATTTCGACGAAAATGCCGAAACGGAAATGCACACGGACGCCAGTGATATAGGCTTGGGTGCCGTCCTTGTCCAAAAGCAAAGCGGCTGCGAAAGGGCAATCGCCTATGCCAGCCGTGGTCTGTCGAAGGAGGAGAAAAACTATTCTGCCTCTGAGAAAGAGTGCCTGGCTATTATATGGGCGATTTCAAAATTTCGCCCATACGTGTATGGAAGGCCATTCAAGGTTGTAACAGACCACCATGCGCTGTGTTGGCTCGCCAATTTGAAGGACCCCTCTGGCCGTCTTGGGCGGTGGAGCTTGCACCTGCAGGAGTTCGACGTTACAGTCGTTTATAAATCCGGCAGGAAACACTCCGACGCCGACTGCCTGTCCCGCGCCCCCGTCGACCCACCACCACAAGACTCTGATGAAGACAGCGCGTTCTTCGGGATCGTCACGGAGAGCGACCTAGCCACCCAGCAGCGTGCCAACCCCGACTTACGCGTCATAATCGAGTACCTCGAGGAATGCAACGTTGCCGTTCATAGGACCTTCAAACGCAGCTTACCAGCATTTAGCCTAAGAAACTCCGTCCTCGTGAAGAAGAATTTCAGCCCCGGAACAAGAGCGAATTACCTTCTCGTCATCCCCGCGGACCTTCGTAACGATATTTTGGAAGCGTGCCACGACGACCCGTCTTCCGGACATCTCGGCACAGCCCGCACTATTGGACAAATCAAGGCGAGGTACTACTGGCCCGGCCTTACCTCTGACGTCACCCACTACGTCCGGAGCTGCCGTGACTGCCAGCGACGAAAAACGCCGCCGACAAGACCCGCCGGACTTCTACAACCGATCGCCGTCCCATCGAGACCATTTCAGCACATTGGAATGGACCTTTTAGGCCCGTTCCCTACGTCACGATCACAGAACAAGTGGATTGTCGTAGCGACAGACTACATGACGCGCTACGCAGAGACCGCCGCTCTTCCGAAGGGGACTGCACAAGAAGTGGCAAAGTTTTTTATAAGCCAAGTTGTGCTGCGACATGGAGCCCCGGAAGTCCTAATCACAGACCGCGGAACGGCATTTACTGCGGAGCTGATGCAAGAAGTATTACGCTACAGCAACACGGATCACCGAAGAACGACGGCGTACCACCCCCAAACGAACGGACTAACAGAACGTCTGAACAAGACAATCGCAGATATGCTGTCAATGTACGTTGACGTTGAACATAAGACTTGGGACGAAGTGCTCCCGTATGTCACGTTCGCGTACAACACGGCTATCCAGGAGACGACGCAGCTGACGCCGTTCGAGCTTGTCTACGGTAGAAGGCCGACTACGATGCTCGACGCCATGCTTCCGCACGTAGAAAACGACGACCTCAACGCCGACGTCCACGGATATCTTCAACGTGCGGAGGAGGCCCGCCAGCTCGCTAGAGTTCGTATAACGGACCAGCAGCTGGTGGATGCGGGCCGCTACAACCTCCGACGCCGAGACGCCGAGTACGAACCAGGGGATCGTGTGTGGGTTTGGACTCCCATCCGACGACGCGGACTCAGTGAGAAGCTCCTGCGACGCTATTTCGGACACTACCAGATTCTACGACGTGTTGGCCAACTTACCTACGAAGTGATCCCTGATGGTGACTCCGGCACATCACGACAACGCAGGCGGCCTGAAGTCGTCCACGTGGTTCGCCTAAAACCTTTCTACGGACGATGACGAACTTTTATTTTCATTTGTTCGGACTGTCGCTTATGTTAGCATCGGGTCGATGCACTCTGAGAGGGGGGGTAATGCCGCGAACCATACATTGGGTTTGTTTATTTGTGTTTTGCTTTTACCGCCCGGCTGCGCCGGTCTGCGTTCTCTCTGCGCCAAGGGAAGCGCGTGTTCCATTCTTTCTTTCTGTGCCGCATGTGTTATCTGTTGTGATAGGGAGAGCATTCCGATCTAACGTGAACAACCCAGAATAATCTTCTTGGATCTACTATGTTCTCGATGCGAATCGACGTTTAGAGAACCACGCGCGCCGAAAGATAAAAAGCCTGCAGTGCAGACGCCGGGGCATTCGATTCGACGACACTCGCCTGTGCAAGTCACTTTGTTGACCGCTGCTTCGCCGCCTCTGTATTCTTTTGAGTTGTTAGGGGAGCACAAGTTCGCTCCAATAAACGTGTTTCTCATTCAACACCACTGCATCGTCCATGTCTTCTTGACAATATATATATATATATATATATATATATATATATATATATATATATATATATATATATATATATAAATATTGCCGCGAACCATGAATCGGGTTTGTTTATTTTTTTTCCTACCGGCTGCGTCTGATTGTGTTATCTGTGTTATCCTTGTGCCAAGGGAAGCCCGTGTTCCATTCAAAATTTTCATGCTGCACATGTTATCTCGGTTGGTAGGGCAACCGTTTCAAACTAAGGTCGACAGTTTAGAATGATATACTTTATCTACAGCGTTCTGGATGAAATCGACGGTTTGAGAAACACAGGCGCCAAAACGTAAATTCCCGCAGAGCAGACGCCCCGGCATTTGACTCGCCGACGCTCGCCGGCCACGTGACATTGTTGACTGCTGCTTCGCTGCCTGTGTATTCCTTGAGTTGTTAGGATAACAACACCATGCTCCAACAAACGTGTTTTCCTTCAAGACAACTGCGTCTTCTTTGGCTTCGTGACATCTAGTGAAGGTGCTCGCTACATGCGCCCTAAACTGTCTTCAGGTCGTCATCCAAGCCCAACTCGTGCCAGCCGCCGACAGCAAGGCCTAACGACGGAGATTGGACTGCTGCCGGATAAATTGAAGGCGGAAGACATCCCGACTGGTGCCATGAACAACGCATCCACGATGACCAACCCGGCGAGCACCGCTGCAGTTCTACAGCAAATCCGGGAACCACCATCTTTACACGGGTCACCTACGGAAGAACCAGAGGATTGGCTTGGGAATCTCAAGGGGTGTCCGAACGTTTAACCCATCGGATGACGACGAAACTCCCCGGCAAGCGTTTTTATACCTTGAAGACTCCGCACGGATTTGGTTCGAGAAGCACGAGCGCACAACTACCTGGGAGGTATTCAAGACCGAGCTTGGAAAACGTTCACGAACCTGATACGCAACGAACAGGCCGAACAACTGCTGTAGACACGCACGCAGTATTGCAATGAAAGCGTGCTCGTGTTCGTTGAAGCGACATTTTCACCGTGCGGACGCAGAGATGAGCGAAGAAAAGGAACTAAGGTTTCTGATATGAGGGGTTACACAGAATCTCTTCGCATGATTCGTCTGAAACGCCCCGAATACACTGGCCGATTTCGCGTCTGAGGCGACCACATTGGAGAAGACTAAAAATTCGTACGAGGCAGTACGACCGCCTCATCAATGCGCTTACTTCGGAGATGATCGGTGGAGGGGCGATTCGCTCCAATGCAATAGCGAGACCATCCGCGCTGTCGTCAGTGAGGAGTTTCGAAAACTTTTTTCAACGACGCCGCAACCTCCAGTCACTTCCCTCCCTGACGACATCCGAGAAAAGGTTTAGCAGTCACTGAAGACATCGACGGCATCCGAACCACCTGCGAGCCACAAGCTATGACCTACTCATCAGCCGTTTGTCAACCCCACCCGGCTCCACCACGCCGTCAAGAGGCCCTGCCGTACCGCCGCCCACTGTCGCAAGCCCGACACCCTGTATCCCCAACGAGACGCCGAGGAGGACGGACGTATGGCAAACACCGAACAATCGTCCTGTAGGCTACCACTGTAGGCTACCACTCCATACAAGAGACTCGGATTTCGTGGTTTCTCCGTCGCCGCACCTCGCCCTCTCCCTGGGTAACGACCACGTGAGATAGACGACTACCTATGTCAACCCAGCCGGGCCCAGCCCGTTTAAACCGTTCGCCATCGCCCTACCCATACCAATCGCCAAGCCGCTGTAGCAATGCTGACGTTGCACATTAAACGTCCTCGAGCCCACGTTGCAGAAACTAAAAGCAGCAACGTCTGGAGGTAAAGTTGCACGATGGCTAAAAAATGAGAACCCTCCAGCAACGCAACTACTCGCCGAAGACCATGCTTTACAACATGCCCTTAGCCGACGACCCGATATAACCCGAACGTGACTTCCGAACACGACGACAACGACACGGCACGAAGCGGACCCAACATGACCAAGCCTGCCGCTGGGAAGACGATGATAATGGCGGTACCTAATGCCCACCGCCAACACTCACCAGCCAAGATACGACACCCCGAAGCACCCAAAAATCGAGGAAAGTGGCGTCCCATGTCCAGTTGTCCAGTGACGGTGTGGGTGCATACGCCCTCATCGATACTTGAGGTGACTACTCAGTATTGAGCGGCTCATTTGCGAACAAGCTGAAGAAAGTTACAAGATGGGACGGTCCCCCCATACGCACAGCAGGAGGCCATTTCTTAACGACAATTGCCGCGTGCATCTCGCGCATCACCATAGACGGCACCACGTACCCTGCAGCGTTCGTCATTTTGCATAACTGCTCGTGCGTCGTAATTTTTGGAATGAACTTCATGACGGACAACGGTGCAATAATTGATCTTCAGACAACGTCAAACCCTTTTTGCTCCGATCACTCCATGAAGCCGGAACCGAACCCCGAACACCGGGCTGCTGTAAGGATCACCAGCGATCACTTCATCATGCCACCCCACACAAGCTTGATAATCACCGTCAGCTGTAATGATGCTGCTCCGGACATTGACGCTATCGTTGAGAGAGACCAATGTTTGCATCTAGACCGTGGTGTCTCCATCGCAAGGTGCATTGCACGCTTCAAGCAATGCAAACCCCACAGTTTGGTCACTGATTTCACCGAGGAGTATCAGCATCTAAACAAGGGCGCTGCAATTGCGTTCCTCGAAGAAACGCAAGAATCAAGTCAAGTGATCGCGGTCTCCAACTTTGAACGCGTACGAGCGGATCCTTTCAAGCTGCCGCATCGTTTGTACGTTCAGCTGGCGGTGCCGTATAAAATTGGGCCAAATTACTGGATTTGCTGCTTCGCAACAGCAGCGCATTTCGCCAAGCTCGAAATTACACCATACACCCCTAACTTAACTTATCTGCAATCAGCTTCATAAACTCCGTCCTCGTAAAGAAAAATTTCAACCCGCAACGAGAAAAAATGATCTTCTTGTAATCCCCGCAGTCCTTCGCAAAGAAATTTTGGAAGGACGCAACGACGAGGAGTCTTACAGACATCTCGGCACTGCACGCGCAATTGAAAAAAATGAAGGCGAAGTACTACTGGCCTCGCTTTACAACCGATGCTCTACGTCCGCTGCTGCCGTGACTGCCAATGACGACAAACGCCGCGACAAGACCCATCAGACTTCTGCAGCCGATCGATGTCCCATCGAGGCTCTTCCAACAGAATGGAATGGACCTTTTGTGTCCCTTCACTGCGTTACGATGCGAGAAAGGGTGGATTGTCGTGGCGACTGACTGCATGACGCGCTGCGCAGAAACCATCGCTACTCAAAGGGGGACTGCACAAAAAGTCGCGAAGTTCATCGTAAGTCAAGTTGTGCAGCGACATGGAGCCCCGGAAGTCCTAAAAACGGCCCTGGAACGGCCTTCACTGCAGAGCTGATGCAAGGAATGTTACGCTAAAACAAGACGGACCACCCAGGAACGACAGCGTACCACCCCCAAACGAACGAGCTAACGTAACAACTAAACAAGACAATCGCGGATACGCTGTCAATGTACGCCGACGTTGAACATAAGACTTGGAACGAAGGGCTCCCATTTGTCACGTTTGCGTACAACACGGCTATCCAGGAAACTACGCCGATGACGCCGTTCAAGATTGACTACGGAAGACGGCCGAGTACAATGCTTGATGCCATGCTTCCGTGCGTAAACACGACGAAGTCAACCCCGACGTCCAAAGATGCTGTAAGGTCCACTTACGATATTACCGGCCAAGCGCCCGGGATGCGCGTGAGAACCCGCCGCTCTGTCTAGCGACGCAGCACTGCCAACACTGCACTGCAGCCGTCGCCAATTCGTCACGGCGTGCACGGGAGACGGGTTGTCTGGCCCACCGCATACCATAAGGATAATTCCCCATTGAGAAAGCAGACAGCGCCGCCGGATTGCGGGAACGTCTGCCTGAGGAGCGGAGATGGTGGAATTACTGGCGTCGGGACGAGCGCCACACGAGTTTTCATTGCTAATGTGCCCCGGTCAGCATGACGCACAGTCGAGTCTTTCGCTCTCACCCCTCGGGGTCGTACGTGCGTGCTGGCCCGCGAGCGGTCCGTTGACCCAGAGCTGGCGGCGACTCATTGAATATCCTGGGGTGCTGAGTGACAGCTGTCTACGTAAATTTGGGCACTCCCATACGCGTGTACGAACGCCACAGGGGCGTTCCCGAGAGAGGGTGATCTCGAGGTTTTATAAGGCCGGACTTGGCCGTTGGAAATCGTTCTCGTCTGAGCGCCGAGCTGGGCAGTTCCCGGCGGGACAAGGAGTCTCGACAGTTAAAGCTAGGTTGGGATTTGTGAGCCCCCTAGGCAAGAGGTTAAGATCGCGTCGGAGGTTAAGGGTACAGCGCCGTACCGGGCAACCAGACATACCTTGCGGCGAGACAGGGTCTCGGCCGTTCTTTATCGAGCGGTTTGTGTAAGCTCTGAGAATAGGAGAGTTAGACGAAGTTGAAGAGCTCGAGTGATTTGTGCGCACTCGGAGCTACAGTCTAGCTGAAGTTCGAAGTTTTTTTTTTTTGCAGTACACATGTACCCAGTTTTTCTACTGTAAATAGCTGTATATACACTTCCGTTTCCCTTAATCAACCTCAACGCCTCGAGTTCGTCAATTCGACCGCCGTCTCCAAGAACTTCAACCCCGTCGCCCTGCCAGCCTCCCGCCAAATCAACCGGAGCCCGGGCGATTGGGTTCCTGATCACATGACTTCAGGGAAACGATCTTTACTGGTGCAGTCGACAGGATTTGGCAGAAGAAATCACCACGCCACAGCCAGGGGCAGCAAGCGGACGCAAGCCCGCCTTCATCGGCAGCAGCCTAGCTCCGCGCGGAGCGGAGCGGCAGAGCCAAGCCAGCGTACGGGGCCAGCGACATGGCAGCCGACCACCGAGGGTGTGGGTTAGTAGGATTCCTAGCGCTTCGCTGTGGTGGTGTAGGTTGAGTATTAGGGTGCATGTTAGTCACGCGGAGCATGCTGGCGAACATGGCGGAAGGAGACGCAAATCGTCAGACACGTGAGGCCCAGTTACACACTGACAGCAAAGTTGAATGCGGGCAGCCTGTTTTTCAATTTGAAGCTGCGCGAGAACGAGATAAGCGGCCGTGGCTGCGCACGGGAAGCGAGCGGCTCAGGCGGGAACGGCCAAATGGAAAGGGAAGCGAGCACGTGGAGTATCCAAGCGAGCGCGTCCGGTATGGGAGCAGAGTGAAGGGGTAGCCCCGTTGTCGCGAGTGTAGAGCCGCCAGCTGCTTTTGCACCGGACACTGCGCTAATGCATGCTGAAATTGCTGGCACGGGCAGTACCCAAATTATAATCGGTGGACCGGAGGAGACTGGAGGAACGCAGGAAAGTCTTGGGGCCCGCCGCGCTCCCAAGTATGCTCGAAAAGTTGCACGAGAAAGCGCGAACTTTGTGTCGGGCGTTCAGGAGCTCGCCCAGAAGAGAAACGAGATAGAAGACGAGAAAGCATGTGACGAGACGGAGCGAAAAAGAGGCAGAGTTGACGATCAGGCTGAGGAAAAGCAGGAGTTAAAGGCGGATAAGGGAGCTGAGAAGGTTTACTGGGTTGAACATGTAGAAAATGGAAGAGGAAGTGAGAGAGAACGCGAGAAGACGGAGGATAAGGAGCTGAGAACGTTTGAAGAGAGTAGGAACGATACGGAGATGTCGCCTGGGTTTGGTAGTCTTGATGGTGAGAGTGTAACCGAGGAGGCCGATGGAGAACACGAAAACGCATGCGTGGAGACTGCGAAACCAAGAATTAGAGCTACACAGAAGGTTGCGAAGGAGAGGGAAAAACCATGTGAGGAGGCAGCTACCGTTGAAACAGATGAAACAGACATTTATACCTGGAATTGATTCAAAAAAGCAAATGCCTCAAATCAGCCTACTTCAGATGAAACTCGCACACATTAACAAATTTTACACTGCAACAACTCACATTTTTACTGATGGGTCAGCATCATCTGAGTGCAGTTCATCAGGAATTTTTATTCCATCGGCTGGGAAAGCCCTGTCATACCGCCTTGAGCGACTGACTTCGCCCACGTCGGCTGAGCTTCATGGGATAAAAGAAGCCATCCGATACATTCTTCGCCAGCCGTCGACACAGTGGACCATTTTTTGCGATTCGAAGGCAGCTCTTCAGACCCTGCAACGCGCTAGCTGTTTCAGCCTTCATGAACATGCCCAGCGAGAAGTGAAGTATCTCCACCATCTCGCATTCGTCTCTGGACATCGTGTGACACTACAGTGGCTCCCAGGCCACTGTGGCATATTGGGTAACCAGAAAGCGGATGAGGCTGCCCGCAGGGGCCTAGAATTGAGAACACGGAGAAGGATTTTTTTCCCGAAAAATGATGCCTCAGCTATGACTAAGGCAGTAGTTTTGGCTGAGAGAAACCGCTTATGGTCCCTTTCGGAGTTTCATCAGGCCTTTCTATATTGCATAGACCCGTACATGAGAATGAGGCTGCCGGAACGACTACCCCGCCGACTGGAGACACTGTACCATCGACTGCGCCTTAATGCAGCGTTTACAAATTCGTTCCTTCATCGTATAGGCCAGACTTCCAACCCATAGTGTGACAACTGTGGCTCACCCGAAACCATCGAACATATACTACTAGAGTGCTCTGCTTATGCTGAATCAAGGGCCCATTTACAGCATAGAATTGAATGTCTCCAACCTGGACCAATAACACTAAGATTGATGCTTGGACCACTCCACTCACCATCCTCCCAGCGCAAAGCCCTGTCTTCATTATTTGAGTACCTCGAGGATATTGGCGTCGCTACAACCCTGTAGCCATCTCCATAGCATGTGCAGTCAAGTTTTTTACTCAGCGCCCTTAAACAGGACTCTATTCATTTTTAATTTTTATTCTTTTTTTTATTCTTATCTTTTGCCTCCTACTCTTCTTCTTCCCCCTTCTTCCTTTGTTTCCTTCTCCCCCCTTCCCCGCAGAGTAGCATGTCAGCGAATTCATGCTGGCAAACCTCTCTGTTTTCTCTGTAATAAAGGGTCTTTCTCTCTCTTTCTCTCTCAGGCGCAATCGGCGATCTCGCGAAACCGGTGTCTGAGATAGAGCTTCGTAGCCTTAGTGTTGGTTGCAGCCATTACCGAGATTTAGTCGGGATCCGCGCTGGATGGGTTGACGCACTAAGTTCTGTGACCTGGCAGTGTGTCACAAGCCCTAGTTCTGAGTTGCGCCAGGATGAGTGCGTGCTGGGACAGCCGAAAAACGGTATTCGTCAGGCCGCTGCTAAGAATGCACCTATCGTGCACGAGTGGTTTTTGGTAATGACGGGCGCTTGTGAGGTTGTTGTTGTGGGGCAGTCTGCGTAGGGGAAAGAATGATCCCGAGAAGGTCGTCGCGTTCGCGGGCCGCCATTCCGCTCCAGCATCAACTCTGCGCTCACAATGCCAGCGCGCAGCATTGCCTTACGTTGGGACATTGGAGAGGCATGGGCACTTGGCCTATGGGACAGGAAGCGAAGTCGCATTTTGCGATACCACTCTGTCTTCCCCGAAATTGTGTTCGCCTAATGGGGCTAAATTGTCGAGACTTGCGTTGACGTTGCAACGCAACGCGGTCTGGATCATCTGCAGAGGGGGCTGGAAGTACGCGAAGACACTCCCCTGCTTTCAGTGGGTTGCTTGGGGAGGCTAGTATTGAATTGCCTCCGAGCCTTAACACCGCCACGACGGACGTGAACGTTCCCGTTCACCCGTCCTCTTTCGTTGGTGGTGTGTGTGTGTGGGTGCCGCGGTTGTGCGCGACGAGATGCCTTGAGTGCTCGATCCGTGCATCGAATTGATCGATCCGCGCACCGAACTGAACTTTCTGTGCACCTCAAGTGAGCGAAAGCACAGCCGAACATTCTTGAAGGAACGTTATCAGGCTACGCCGTCAAGGAGGACATTTGCGTGCGTGCGCAAAGTGGCAATGTAAACTTTCTTAACGTTTTATTTTTGTTGACTGCATAAATGCCCGTGTTCTTTGCCCGCCCTTATTCCTTTTGTTCTTGTTGTCGAGTGCAAGAATGTGTGTGCGTGTTTGCAGTGATAGCGCGAATCAGTGTTATAGGTTGAGCTGTCTCGTTCGTGGCATTTACGCACTCCGGAGACATGACCCTATTTCTTTTTACACGCACTTAGTGTTGTTAGCAATTTTTTTGTCTATTTCCGGTTTGCTAGAATATTCCGTCCCTGTTGACGACTGGTGAATATGTTGTGTTTGTAGTTTAGGTGAGAGGGAGTTCGGATCAGCTGCAGAAATAGAAGGGGTCTCATCTGTCGTTATACCTACCTCCTTCCACGTGTTTTTTTTGTTTGTTTGTCCCGCTGTTATGGCTGAAGGAGAGATGAAACGAGTGGCTATTTAAAATCTTTTCGGCTTGACTGAACCAACAGATCTAGTAACCCTCTTAAAGGGGGGAGTTGTAAGGTCCACTTATGAGATTAGCGGCCAGGCGCCCGGGCTGCGCGTGAGAACCCGCCGCTCGGTCTAGCGACGTAGCACTGCCAATACTGCACTGCAGCCATCGCCAATTCGTCACGGCGTGCACGGGAGACCGATTGTCTGGCCAACTAGACAATCCGACAAAGGTATGTATGTGTGGATATATATGTGTGTATGTATATACATATGTATATATATGTGTATATATATGTGTGTGTATATATATGTATGTATAATCTGCACAATGAATTCAAGTGCATAAATGCTGATGTGTATTTACTCTTTTCAAAATTATTAGCGTAAACCTTCTGTTGATGTTTTTTGTTGCAAACGCATTTGTATATGGGCCTCCACTAGCTTCGACTATTGGCCCAACATTTTTTTGCCTGTTTATGTACCGTTTCAACAAAATAAACTCAAACTCAAACTCAAACCGCATACCACAAGGATAATCCCCCATTGAGAAAGCAGACAGCGCTGCCGGATTCCGGGAACGTCTGGCTGACGCGCGGAGGTGGTGGGACGAGCGCCGCACGAGTCTCCATTGTTAATGCGCCCCGGTCAACATGACCCGCAGTCGCGTCTTTCGCTCTCACTCCTCGGGGTCGTACGTGTCTGCTGGCTCGCGAGCGTTCCGTTGACCCAGAGATTGCGGTGACTCATTGAACATTCCGTGGCGTGCTGAGTGATAGCTGCGTACGTGAATTTGGGCACTCCCATACGCGTGTACGAATGCCACAGGGGCGTTCCCGAGAGAGGGTGATCTCGAGGTTTTATAAGGCTGGACTTGGCCGTTGGAAATCGTTCTCGTCTGAGCGCCGAGCTGGGCAGTTCCCGGCGGGACAAGGAGTCTCGACCGTTAAAGCTAGGTTAGGATTTGTGAGCCCCCTAGGCAAGAGGTTAAGATCGCGTCGGAGTTTAAGGGTACAGCGCAGTACCGGGCAACGAGACGGATCTTGCGGCGAGACAGGGTGTCGGCCGTTGTTTATAGAGCGGTTCGTGTACGCTCCGAGAATAGGAGAGACGAAGTTGAGGAGCTGGAGTGATTTTTTTTTCATTTTTTCATTTTTTTATTACTCATGCACCCACTTTTCCTACTGTAAATAGCTGTATATAAACTTCCATTTCACTTAATCAACCCCTACGCCTTGAGTTCGCCAATTCGACCGCTATCTTCAAGAACTTCAACACCATCGCCCAGCCAGTCTCCTGCCAAATAATCCGGAGCCCGGACGATTGGGTTCCTGATCGACACCGGACATCGGGGAAACTGTCTTTACTGATGCCTTCAGCGCGCGAAGGTGGCCCGCCAGATCAACCGTGTTTCTACAATGAACCAGCAGCTGCTAAATGCGAGACGCTACAACCTCCCACGCTGAGACACCGAGTACCAACCAGGAGAACGTGTGTGGGTTTGGACGCCCATCCGATGACCCGGACTCAGTCAGGAGCTTCAGCGATGGTATTTCGGACCCTACCAGATTCTACGGCGAGTAGGCCAACTTACCTACGAGGTGATCCCCGATGGTGATTCCGGCATATCACGACAACGCACGCGGACCGAAGTCGTCCGCGTTGTTCTCGTAAAACCACACTGGGCAAAATGACGGACGTTTTTGTTGGTGATGTTTGTTCGGACCATCGCTTTATTTTAGCGTCGTGTCCATACACTAATAGTGGGCTGTAAATCCGCGAATAATGCGTTGGGTATGTTTATGTTTTGCTTTTGCAGACCGGCTGAGCCGGGCGGAGTTCTCTGTGTTATCCGTGCACCAAGTAAAGCCCGTGTTCCATTTCTTAATTTTTTGCCACACGTGTTATCTCTATTAACACGGAGAGCGTTTCGAACTAAGGTAATCAGTCAAGAATGATCTCCTTTGATCTACAGTGTTCCGGATGAAGTCGACGGTTCGAGAAACGCTCGCGCCCAGACATAAATTCCCGCAGAGCGTACGCCGCGGCATTCAACTTGCCGACGCTGGCCTCCGCACGTCACTTTGTTGACTGCTGTTTTTAATTGCATGTGTATTCTTTGAGTTGTTGGGGGAGAACAAATTCGCTGCTATAAACGTTTTTTCCGTCAAGACCACTGCGTCGTATTTTGCTTCGTGACAATACACACACACGTATATATAAATATATATATATATATATATATATATATATATATATATATATATATATATATATATATATATATATATATATATATATATATATATATATATATTTTTTTTTTTTTATATATATATATATATATATATAGTATAAGTAAAGAGTCGGATACACAGCAAGAACAATAACAAACAATGTTTACTTACGTAGCGGCAATGGGACTTGCCTTCATCAGAGTAAAGTTACATGATTATGTTACATGTCCATAATCATGTAACTTTACTCTGATGAAGGCAAGTCCCATTGCCGCTACGTAAGTAAACATTGTTTGTTATTGTTCTTGCTGTGTATCCGACTCTTTACTTATACTATTTCTGCGCGCTTTGTGAGTTTATCTTTCTCTAGATTTATATATATATATATATATATATATTTATATATGGCCGCGAACCAGGTGTCGGTTTGTTTATTAAGTGTTTGTTTTTACTGCTTGCCACGCCCGGCTGTGTCATCTGCGTTTCAAGCGAGGCGCGTCTTCCAGAAACACTTGCGCCGAAAGATAAAAGCCTGCAGAGCCGACTTCCCGGCATTCGATCTCCGACGCTCGCTTGTGTACGTCACTTTGCTGACTTCAGTTGTTAGGGGAGCAAAAGTTCGCTCCAATAAACTCCTTTTTCTGGAAGACAACTGCATCATCTTTGGCAACGTGTCAATATATATATATATATATATATATATATATATATATAATAGGAATTGGCAGTCAAGAAAGCATCGTAAACCAAAGGGGGGAGGCGGTCGGCCATAAAAACAGAGAATTGTTTTAGTCCCAAAGAAAGTGGTGGAAAAATTCCCGCCGGGTGGTATCCAAACCAACGACCTACAGAATACCGGTTTGTGGCGATGACCACTACGCTACCGGCGGGGCTGTTTCCTCGCCACTTTCTCGGGTATTTATGTTAAGGTATTGTTTGTTTCCGGCACTTGCGGGTGGTAGTTACCCGCCCCCCCACCCTTGGTAGCCAATAGGGGGTGGTTCTCATTTCTGATTCGCTACATGCATAGCGGCGGCCTCTGTTCTGGCAGTCTTGGTGCCAAAGGTAGCTTAAGAGGGTTCAACGCTGGTCGACCACTCTCGACATGTCGTAGACACTCTAGTCATGTCCCGGGCGTAAAAAAAGAAGGTCCCGTTCACCCCGAGTAGCCCGAGTGGCTTTGGATACCACCCCCGTGTACAGGATACAAAAAAAGACACCTTAACGTAAATACCCGAGAAAGTGGTGGGGCGACAGCCACGCCGGTAGCGTAGTGGTCATGGCACCAGACCGGTATTCTGCGGGTCGTGGGTTCGTATGTCACCCAGCTGGCATTTTTTCACTTTCTGACTCACAAAATTCTTCATCTGTTTCTATGACCTACCATATTCCCCCCGTTGCTTTCCGAGGTTTTCTTTACTGCCAACCCTTATTCTGTTTATATAGATGTATATATTTATATAAATAAATATATATATATATATATATATATATATATATATATATATATATATATATATATATATATATTTATATATATATATATATATATATATAAATATAGTCGTGAAGTGGAGTCCTTAGTTGCTGCAGGAATACGCACAAAGTAGAAGTACGCTCTTCGGAGACTTTATTTCCAACGTTTCGACCCTGAGACAGGTCTTCCTCCTGAGGAAGACCTGTCTCAGGTCGAAACGTTGGAAATAAAGTCTCCGAAGAGCGTACTTCTACTTGGTGTGCAGATATATATATATATATATATATATATATATATATATATATATATATATATATATATATATATATATATATATATATATATATATATTGCAGGAAAATATTTTTTGGACAATGGCAAGTCGTAGCAAAAAAAAGAAAGACACAAGTCGAAAAAGGAAAAGGTTCCTTTTTCGAAGTGGCTTTCTTTTTTTTGCTATATATTTATATATATATATATATTTATACATATATATGTATATATATAAATATTTAAAAATGCATTCCTTTTTGCAGGGCTATTGGGGGTCTTGGATTTGCTTTATTACTGTAGATAATGTGACTGGTATTTTTGTATGATAAAGGAATAATGAAATCAAAGTCGACAAAAATCCACCGTGACCATGTGTTTGTGTGTGTAGGGGGGTACTTGTCAAAGCGAGTAACCGTCGTACAGTGTAACGGATGGTTTGCGGGGCCTGTTTCTTTTTGTTTGCTTTTTTCTCGTGTGAAAGTGCAAATGTCCTCCGGCTGTTCCTCGGTACACTAATAAACATAACAAAACCTGTTGTTGAGTTGTTGATACATACTTATAAAGAAAAAAAAACGTGGGGCCAATTAGACGTGAATGAAGAAGACACGGTACGACAGACACAGACGCCGGTACATTTGAACCTAAACGAGAAAAACCTTTAAAATTGTACAAGAAGCAGAACCTGAAAATGACTCAAACGAACGAAAATCCCTGCAATTCAATTTATAAAGCATAATACGTCGTAAATAGAATATATGCGTTATAACAAATGTAATATTCAAATATGACAAACTTTTGAAAATGCAAAAAATAGTAACGGCATATGAACATGGCTAATATTTTCGCTTCACCGGAGTGGATATACTACTCCACGAGACCTATAGCTCCTGACGAAATAAATTGAGGACCACATGCACATGCGCATACCTTCAAACATGCCCCTAGATGGCGCCATGCGTCGCTTGGCTGTGCTGATTAGAAAACGCCTATACGCGTCCTGGGAAAGGATGTATGGGGCTACATATAAGCGAAGAGTGAAAAAGTTACGAAAGACGGAAAGCGTGGTTATGTACGGTTCTGTTCGAGTGCGGCCCAAGTCGTCGAGGAAGCGTTGCGCTGGCAGATTTAGGAGTACTGACACATAATTTCAAAGCTAAGATAACTATGGTAAAGGCGTCATTTGAATATGGAGCTATCTCCCAGCAAGTGTCAACAATAACCGTCCAGTATACCATATTAATTTTATTATTTGTCCGCACGAGAAAGCTCAGAACGAATACCCTTTCGCAATCGGCATGAGCATGACGCCATCTACTCCTCCTGGCGTTGAACTGACGATGTAAGGGCCTCCTTGACGTGGCCAACGCACTGGCTGCGATTGGCGGGCGGTACTCCGGCGTATGTATTAAGCCAAAGTTTCGTCGGCCAAGTTAAATGGCCCGGGCGCGCAGGCATGGTGGAGACCACGGCTCTTACGGGCGCACATGTATCTGCACCAGCACTGGTGCGACCAGAACGATGACGTCTCCAGCGCCCTCGTCTTATAGCGGCCCAATGGTATTCGTTGGTTCAAAACCAACGTTTGGAACGTTTATAGCACCGCGTTGCCGAACTCCATGTGCGTTCCAAAGCAGAACGTGAAACCAATCTAGTGAAAACTTTCGTTGCTGTTGTCGTGTGATTTCTCGTACACTACCAGCAGGGCGTTCAGCAGCAGGCGACGTTTTTCTTCAGTAGATGTAGAATATCATTTGCTATCGCAAAAACCGAGCTTCCACGAATTCTTTAAAGGAGCCATGAAGAGCAAACAAACTTTTGTTTTATTCGAAAGATTAGGTGTTTCGTAGTACCCCAAGCGCTTTCCGGGAAGCAAATGATGCTTTTTTCACTGAGAAATAAGGCAATTTAAGCCAGAATTTTAAATCTCCCGCTAAAATTGCACATTTCGTCACGTGAACAATGGCGTCATACGAGCCGGTCTATGAAACAGATACTTAGTATGTCGACTCTATATAGCACCCACACGCGGGAGTCGCCCGAGACGGCGACTATTCTAAAAATACTAGTAAAGCCTAGTGCACCCGCAGCCCTAGTCATGGAATCGCCTTATCCGGAGAACAACGCTCTCGCCGAGGAGCTCGGGCTTGCATTTAACAACCTCACACCACTTGAACGCTCACTGCTTATAAGTGCACGAGCGGCAAGAGTTGTGGGATACGCGGTGGACGGGAAAGCGACCATTCCACGATAACCACAACAGACGAACGCCCAGCCGTCGGCACCGCTGCCTCGTCAGCCCCGTCGGGCCGGACGAATACAGACTGGCACGTATGTGCCGTATTTTCAATTTCAGTAGCAGTATCGCTTATGCCAGTTGGCCGGTGTCGTGTATAAAAAGCCGTTCGCTCGAGCTCTCTCCTCCGACCAGAAAGATTCGAGCGTCAATGCGCGGTGTGTACGGCAATTTTTTCCCCAAGGTCAGAGCACTTTGGCGACGGCGGTTTGACGAATTCGGCGACGAGCGCTAGCATGTCCGGGTCCCTGCCGTAATCACTTCCTCGCAAATGAAGCGAGCACACTCGTACTTCATTTAGCTCTCTTTCTCCTCCGTTTGCAAAGTTCACAAAACGTAGCCACTTGCGTCGCCGAGGTTCGTCGTTGGGCAGCACATGAAAGGAGACCTCACCGGCGGGGATTTCGCACTCCCTAGACGATTTGACCGTACTACATGGGCATTTCAAAACACAGCAACGAAATTTTATTGTAAAGTACTCGTACAAACTGAAGTTTTCAGTGGTTGTAAACTGTAAACGAGCTCGTAACGACAGCAGCCAGCCAACACGACCTCCATACCGAAACCTGTGCGACGAGTGGCACTATCTCGTTGCTACTCTGTGTTCCTTACTCCCCTTGTTTCTATTTTTACCTTTGCTGGTTGGCGATATGACGGCCAACCTCCTGTGAAGGGATTACAATACCAAGCGAGGTCGCGGCTGTGCGTGCTGGGACGGTTCGTTGGCCACGAAGAGCCTTGTAACCTTGCCTTGTACCCGAAAATTCGTCTGCGCGACGGTGGCGACGGCGAGATGTCGAGTTCGGCTGGCGGTAGTTTCGTACGCATTGGTATACACGATTGCGTAATCGTTCGGAACTTCAACCGTTTACTCTACCGTTCTTTGTCATAAAAAGAATGTGCAGTATGTTTCACGGCCATTTAGCTCGCTAAGCAAACTGTAAGCCCTGCCTATCATACGTTTGCTTTAGCCGGCCTCCGCCAATCGCAGAGCATTCTCGAGTGACATCATAGGTTCTGTTGCGAAAAATGAGCTGGTGGGTCGCATGGTCATTTCCTTTTTTCCAAATTAGGTAGCTTATTTGAGCGAAGTTTGCGTTATAAGTTGTGTGGTTATGGTTCTAACGAGGCAATCTTTCGAATGAACCAAGATGGTGTTTTCTCTTCATGGCTCTTTTAATAAAAGAACACTGCAAATATCACCTATGTATAATGTTCTGCATTAGCTTTGCGCACTGTCTTGTTCTTGTTCAACCATGTTGACAAGTTTGAACATTGACACCGCACTTAGACGTTTAGATTTGGCTGTGAGTACTTAAGACTATGACTCAGATTTTGTTTCACTTGGCCGGTGGTTGAATCGAGTCACAGACAGAAAATAAGGCAAACTGCCACACAGACAGACCAAAATTTCTGGGTGTAAGTAGCCCAAGAAAAAAATATCATCTTTAGAATGTAACACGAAAGTGTTGTGTCAGTATTCATTTAAGGCATATTTTCCTTGGTGCCGCTGCTACACGACATCTTGGCAAACGCTCGCACATAAACTAGTGCGACTACGAGGTCTTTTGTAGGATTGCAGACTATTGTGGAAAACGCAGCCGGTTATCTACCTCGGCGCGGGAGCCGTCATGATAGTCGTCGTGATCGCCATTGTCGGCTTCATCCTCCCTGCAGGCAGTGAGACGCCCTGGCCATTTTGCAAATGCCAGTTTTGCGTCGCGCTGATGAAGATGCATTGACGAAAACTGAGATAGTTTATTTATGTTATTCATATGTTGTAACCATGTTCAGCTGCGTGTGTGTTACGCGGCTTACTTCTTTCACAGACGCTTTTTTTGCCGCATCTGGCAGCCGAGGATAGGCCATCCTGCGCAGTTTTTTTTGTTTGATTGATTGTTGGGTTTAACGCGCCAAAGGTAAACACAGGGTATGAGGCGAGCTGTAGTGGAGGTCGCCGGATTAATTTTGACCACCTGGGTACAGTTAACCTGCGCCGAACGTTTGACACGTGGGCGTTTTCGGTTTTCACCTCCATCTGAAAAGCGGCCACTGCGGCTGGGATTGAACTCCCGTCCTAGGGCTCAGCAGTCCAAGGCCTTAAGCGGGGGAAACATAAACATCCGAGAGATCCGGTTTCCGACTCGGCGCGTCAACGTATCTTTCACAGTTTTGACGCGCGCTTAAGTGACCGGTGCGGCGGGTCATGCAGCAGCCAAATCGGTCCTCGAGCGGGGGCGCGTGAGGGGACGCATTCTTTTCCGCTCATGTGTTCGTCCATTTATTCACTGGCCACCACGACAGGCACGTTTTTCTAAATGAGGTCGAGCATTTCGCTAACATGCCACTTAGACGGCAAGCGATGGTTCATCATCATCACCAGCCTAACTACGCTCACTGCAGGGCAAAGGCCTCTCCCATGATTCTCCAATTATCTCGGTCCTGTGCCAACTGTGACCAATTTATCCCCGCAAATTTCTTCATCTCATCTGCCCATCTAACTTTCTGCCGCCCCCTGCAACGCTTGCCTTCTCTAGGGATCCACTCTTTTACCCTTAATGACCAGCGGTTATCTTGCCTTCGCATTACATGCCCGGCCAACGTCCATTTCTTCTTCTTAATTTCTACTAATATGTCTTTAACACCAGTTTGCTCGCTGACCCACTCCGCTCTCTTCTTGTCCCTTAATGTTACACCTATCATTTTCCGCTCCATTGCCCGCTGAGTCGTTCTCAATTTAAGTTGAACCCTCTTTATGAGCCTCCAAGTTTCTGCCCCGTAGGTGAGTACCGGTAAGATGCAGCTGTCATACACTTTCTTCTTCAGCGACAATGGTAGGCTGCTATTCATTATCTGAGAATGTCTGCCATATGCACCCCGCCCCATTCTGATCCTTCTAATTATCTCTGCCTCATGGTTGGGATGTGGGGTCACAACTTGGTCTAAGTAGATATATTCGCTTACCACTTCCACTGCCTCGCCACCTATCTCAATCTGCTGTGCTGTCCCGAGGTTATTGATCATTACTTTAGTTTTCTGCATAATAAGTTTAAGGCCTACGGTTCTACTCTGTTTGCCCAGTGCAGAAAGCATACTTTGCAATTCGTCCCCCGAGTTACTCAGCAAGGCAACGTCATCAGCAAATCTGAGGTTACTGAGGTATTCTCCATTACCATTACTCCCACCTGTTCCCAATCCAACGTTCTGAACACTTCTTGTTCAGATTTTTGGTTGTTTTTGGTTATTTGGCGCTGGTTATTTTTGTCTAAATAGCAGCGTCGCCAAACCAGCTAAAAGAGCACTGTATGGCTCAATGTGGAAAGCAAATCATCTGCCTTTTTGGGAGAACGGATCAAGAACATGACGTACAGTTGATTGCGAGCGAACGTGCTCATAGCAAATGGTGGGGAATGCGCGGAACACGGGGAATTCTCGCGTATTCCCTAGCAAATTGAGAAAGGGCGAAACTCTCGGTTGCCCGACGTTCCCTCCAACCACATGCGCGCCGTGGTGTGGTTCATAACGCCAAAATTGTTTTTAATCGCGCGGATTTGCCTGTGCCCATTTACGCAGGTGAAGACGTACCTCAGGGGTGTTTATGTCAACCAAAAAGAATTTCGCGGAACCTTTTTTCAAATCTTGAGCGAGTATTTTAACTGCAATCTATACACTAGAAAAACTACTGAACAGCTGCACGTTCGGCTTAAATCGGTGTCTAAAAGGGAATTTTTAAACGTGCTGTGCAGACAAAATAATTATTCAGTGTGCAAGAACCAGCGTTTGGTGACTCAGTCAGCTCCATTCCTGTCACAAAAATAATGCAAATAATATAGCAAAACTTTCGAATTTCGTGCTACCCCGGACCAATATATGCAGGAGTGACACGACAGAGGCCACATTTTAAAACGCACTTTTCACTGCGTTACGACTAAACGCAACCAGAGGCATACTACAATCACACAGACATGTCTCTAGGGGTAGATTACATCCCAAACCCAAACGTTCGGCCTACGGAGTCACACCTGAGAGCTACTGTGAATATCCAAGAAAATTGTGTTGTACTTCCAGAGTAGCACATATGCGCAGTTTGGGACTGACAAACGAAAGAATTCATTACGAGGAAGGTTCGTGTTCTACCATCGCCATCCTTAAATGTAAGGGTGCAATATTTTAAAGCAAAGATTTACTACTTCCGTCCAGCGCTTACGCGGCGGTTGTGCAATTTCCCTTTTTACCGGAAACACACCCCTGGCGACACGCCCCTAGAACCGCATCGTGTGATCCTCCCGGCCCGCGGTCGGCGCTGCGCACATGGCGCTGTTTTTAACTCGAGCGGCGCCCGTCGCTGCCGCTACGGCCGATCAGCTGATCAGCAGCCGACCACACCCGCAGCCGTTCACGCAAGCGCCGCTGGGTCATTTCGAGCTACATGACTTGCCGCGCCCCGGCAAAGGGGAACGATGCGTTCGTAGTTAATGAACGCCACAATTGCTGAGCCTTCTTCTGTAAGCGTTGCACCCACAGAACGGCTCTGATACGTGGACGTCAATGCAGCTGCATCGAAGCTTACCCACGTGAAACCAAGACTCAACCCAACTAAACCAAGATTTTGTTAAGCATATCCGAGTTAGGTCAGCTAAGCCGCCGTTTTTATTGTGGGTGGCGGCAATCTAGTGCTGCTGAGATCCGCTTGGACGTTGAGCGCACGGACTCAGAATAACATTTGCCAATATCATGTTCGCCAACATAAAAAACATGTCCCTTTCGAACATTGTCATGTTGAATGAGGTGCCCTCAAATGCTTATTTTAATCTACTCATTCGTCATTACGATTTATTGCTCACATCTTTTTGTGACCAAGAAAGCCAACCAATTTTCTATCATAAAATCTGTATGAATCCCTCGATCTGACCCAATACGAGTGAAAAAGAATTGGCAGAAATACATGAGATAAAACACAAGAAATATTTGAGAGATAAGGGAGTATAGGTGTGTTTTTTATGGCCTTGTAGCTTCGAACATACGCATTCTGATCATGCTTCCTTTTTCTTCTAGAGGAGCAGTTCACTCGCCCGACACTTCCCAGCCTCGGTCCAAAACTCGAGAGAGGTGAGCCCTCGTCGTGCCTTATCGCAGAAAAAAAATTCAACTTATCGCGCTAGAAGAAAAAAAATGTGGTTGATCCCACTTTTATTGGAGTATGTACAACACGAAAGTGAAATTTCCCTGCCAGGAGCGGTTCAATGTATATTGTGCACCAATGTGAACTGGAACATTGCTGTATATATATATATATATTAGTGAATTTCTGAATTAGTGAATTAGTGAATTAGTGAATATATTAGTTTTAGTGAAGGAGAACACAGTCGCCCAGATAGCCGAATTGGTAAGGCATTCGACATGTAATCGAAAGGCGTGGGTTCGGTCCCCACTCTGGGCGCGTGTTTTTCTTTTTTCTGTATATTAAAAAAATGTTTACTTCATTAACCGTAGTGAAAAAGAAAAGGGCCTAACCACACCCCTATGCCTCCTTTGGCGTTGTAGACTGCTGCCCCATCTTTCTGTATTTCGTCAACGAGCCCCTCATTTCCTTACTATATTATTCTGCGAAAGCCTAGCGAGGGTCTCGATTCTGGCAGCCTTGATGCCTAGGTAGCATAAGAGGGCTTCCCGCCAGTTACCCGCTCATGACAGGCTGTAGACGCTCGAGTCACGCCCCGGGGGTTGAAAAAGAAGGTCCCCTTCTCCCCGTGTAGTCAGAGTGGCGCTGGCTAGCACCCTCAAGCGTCAGATACACTTCTAGTAAATATAAATAGCCCAGAAAGTGAAGGAGAACACAGTCGCCCAGATAGCCGAATTGGTAAGGCATTCGACATGTAATCGAAAGGCGTGGGTTCGGTCCCCACTCTGGGCGCGTGTTTTTCTTTCTTCTGTATATTAAAAAAATGTTTACTTCATTAACCGTAGTGAAAAAGAAAAGGGCCTAACCACACCCCTATGCCTCCTTTGGCGTTGTAGACTGCTGCCCCATCTTTCTGTATATATATATATATATATATATAAGACAGAAATAAGAATTGGCAGTCAAGAAGACCCCTCGGAAAGCAAGGGGGAGGATGTAGTAGCTCAACATAAAGAATTTGGAAAATAAGAAAGTGGAGAAAAAATGCCCGCCAGGTGGGATCCGAACCCACGACATCCACCAATCGCACCCGACCGGTATTCTAGAGCTCGTGGGTTCGGATCCCACCTGGCGGGAATTTTTTCTCCACTTTCTTATTTTCCCAATTGTTTATCTTGAGTTACTACATCCTCCCCCTTGCTTTCCGAGGTCTTCTGGACTGCCAAGTCTTATTTCTGTCTTATTTTCAACGAGCCCCTCATTTTCTATTCTGATTCGCTATATCTATATATATATATATATATATATATATATATATATATATATATATATATATATATATATATATATATATATATATATATGTGTGTGTGTGTGTGTGTGTGTGTGTGTGTGTGTGTGTGTGTGTGTAGGTATATACAGCCACGCTGCAATTTGCTTGGGAAAACAGAGGCAGTCTGCAAGGTACTCGGGGCGACTTGGTGCATCATGCATTGACTCAGATTCCACTGACACAGGACAATTCAACAGTAGCTGGTACAAAAGAGGATACGTCCTACGGGGGTACACCGTTGAGTTCATTTTCTACTGCAGTATTTCTCAATAAAGGGTTATGCCAAGGACCCATATAAGAGTGGAAAAAGTGATTGGTGAACCCATGATAAGTGATAGAGAGTGCATGATAAACGACATTGATTCGTGTTCAAATGTCCAACAATTTTCACTTTCAGTAAAGTCGCCCACATACTTATACGAAGGCCGCCTTCGGTGCTGATGATATTGTTAAGCAGTTTACTCTTGCAGCAAAATATCACCAACCAATGTCCAGTCTTTTAACCAGATCTTGGAATAGGGCTAGCTGGTATTTGACTCGAAGCATTTGACTCCCCGTGTGCTTTTTAGTACAAATTTCTGCCACGGAAAAGAAATATTCAAGTGCGAGGCGTTGGAAAACTAGTGTCTCGGCGTGTCGTCGGGCTCTCCCGACTTGACGCGGAGAGCCCGGGGACCTAAGGCATTTCGCCCCTCAAAGGAAACTATAAAACGTGTACCATGCAGAGCAAATACACGTACAGTAGCAAAGCCGCCGTTTATCCGGCCCGGAAAGGTTTGACAAAAACGAAGAAAGGATGGGGCAAAAGTATTTGGGAGGGCTTCGCGTACCTCTTAAGTTCCCTTGAAGAGACACTAGGGTAAGCTGACCCCGTTTGAGAACCAAACCTTCACTGGAACGCATCTGCAGCGCTTAGTCAACGTGAAGCATGGTGGGGTAAAGCATAAAAAGTTTCTTAGTTATCCACTCTCAGAGTGTAGAATAGCGGGTAACGTTTTCTGTATCCTCAAGGGAGTATCATAAGAGCGCTGGACGGGCCGTGGTCCACACGTGTTCTCGCAGTGCTTCGTGCCAGAAATTCCGTCGTATCTGAGTGCACAGACTTCGATCCTTGGCCATTACAAAGAAAAGCTTAAGTCAGACAGCCTTTAAAATGTGTGGATATTAGATTTCAAAAATACTCCGGTAACTACGGTCTTTAATAGGAGTAGACGGAACAGAAATTGTTGTCAGCGGAGGAATTGGAGAGGTCATAATCCTATGTATCTTGCTTATTCCGTCCTTTCTGCATACTTTTAATTGGATCAAATACAAAATTAATATCATAAAAATGAAAGGGCGGAAAGCGCTAAAAGAGAAGTTGTTACGGGAATGCTCAAAATTGTTTACTTTTTCAGAAATAAATTCAGTTGCGAGTGCAGCGCAGTGTTTGCAGCCTTCCTCTTTTTTCTTTCTTGCGCTGGTTCATTTTTCCATTATGAATCCACACCAACTCCCCCAACTTGCCATATTGGTGAAACTCGTCACTGGTACATCATGGCTTCCTGTTGCTGAGGTATAGAGTTAGCCATTTCAATTACCGCTTCACAATTGTGCATTACTGGAAGGTCACTTTGCTCGATTAGACCATACGTCTGATGTCTCTGAAGTTATAAACACCGTTGTCTATCCACCATTCGCATTCCATTTCAGCGTACTACAACATACAGTCACACATTTCTTCCAAAGACGTGCGCTGATAGGAATCACCTGCCGGCCTCATTGGTGACTATTGCAGACACTCATCTTTTTCGCGTTGCACTCACAAACCTTATCTAAAACGTACACGCCTACGCATTACCTGCTTATCGTTTTTCCCTTTATGCTGGTGATGTGAAGGCGCGCGCACCAAAATCTCACTAAAATAAACTCTGACTTTTTCCACTGCGATCTACTTTTGAGTTCTCGCTTTTGTTCTCTTTATATTCGTATTGCTTCTTAGTAGTGTGCTTTTCAGTTGTTTTCACCTTATACTTGGTATTGTTGTTAGCAGTGTGTTTTTCAGTTTTTGATCATATTCATCTTATACTTGTTATTGTACCGTAACATGCGTGTCTTGGCTCATGGCTTCTTGCTGTTGGTTTATTTCTTTTAGTTCCTCGTTTTTTACGTGCCTTATATTCCACTATTGATGTAGTCCCTCCCCTCTATAACGCTTCTTGTAAGCCCTGAGGGTAAGAAATAAATAAATAAATAAATAAATAAATAAACAAATAAATAAATAAATAAATAAATAAATAAATCAATAAATAAATAAATAAATAAATAAATCAATAAATAAATAAATAAATAAATAAATAAATAAATAAATAAATAAATAAATAAATAAATAAATAAATAAATAAATCTTCTAGGAGGCTACTACATGTCGGTCAATTGCTGTTCACCGAGAACTTCTGAAGTAAGTTACCCTGCTATAAACAAATGTACTGTGGAAAGGCTGTACATGAGGAAATGTAAGGATTTTTCTGTTGAAATACGGAGGCCGCAGGGCCTTGTTAGAAATACCTCCGTAGGATTCTGTGTGTTCCTAATGAATAGAATACCTCTGGAGGTTTTAAATTGGCTTCTCTGATAGGCACTTGTGCAATGCAAAAAGACAGTGTTCTAGGGACAATAAGACCGTTTTACCTAGGAATATGAAGGTCAAGGCTCATTATTAAACCTTTTGGTGCGAGCCGTGTATCGCGCTTTATGTCTTTGCGTTTTCAGTTGTTCATTATCAATTCCCAAGCCACCGAATACAAATATCTACGGAAGTAAAAAAAATTATCACTGGGTTAGCCTGCTGTGCCAGGATATACGTACATGAGCTACGGTTCAGCTGCTTATTCTTAGCTTTCCTGGTTGTCTAAAATTAACTTCAATATCATGCTTAGTGATGCTCTAATGGCACACACACTTGGTATACGCATTGTGACATGTATATTTAAGAAACGGCCCTGGCGGAGTGTCACCAATCGCCCCAGAGCTAACCTGGCTCCACAGGCCCAGTCGTGTCTTGCTGCGACGCACAAGCCATCGGTTCCACACCCGGCCACCCCTGGTATTATGAAGTGGACCGCGCCGCCACGTGCGGAGGTCGGTGAAGACGCGGGGCGCGTGGGGTGTGTGCGAAACGCCGGGAAGCGAGCAACGTTCGGTGCGCCGTGTGACATCACTGCTTCTCGCGCATTCGCAGTACGCCTCTCCAGAAACCACGCGAAACTGCTCAACCTTAGCCAGTGTATCTCACGCTACAAACCTATGCATTCATTTTGTTGGTTGAATGCATCCCATCCAGATTTGGTGGAGACACTCGTCATAGAGTTCTGTGTAAACGCCATAGGCTCAAGCTGCGATTAGGTCGCAGTTGCTTGCTTGCGCAGGTATAAATCCACCTCGAATAAATTAATGTATCATGTTTGATTACTTAGATTGTGTCATGTCACCGAGGCACTCGCCCCTCTGAATGTGTCAGCAACGACCAGTATTATTTCAATATGGTCCATCACGCACGACATCAAGGCAAATATGGATGCTCAGTCATAAAAGCTATAACGGGATTGACGACCAGTCACTTCTGGAAAGTCGCATTTGACTCTGAATCGGCGATATACTACAGTCTGCGGGGAAAATGTACTCTAGAACCGCAAAGCAAATCCGCAAAACACATCAGCGATTACGGCCGTCCACTCCAGCTGACCCCGTCGGTCTTCAGGGAACCTTCAGTGCATCCCGGATCGAGGATGTCCCCACGAAGAGGTTATCGATGGCCTGCACTTGTAAGACGGTTCGCCGCATGAGGAGGCCCTCATTACGAATTACTCACCCCCAAACCACGCGTGATCGTGGGTTCCGCTGTCCTGAGCATTCGATATCATTGCGCATGTGCCAAGAGGGCACTTTCACTCGTTTCCTCTAAGGGGACAAATTCACGTGTGTATGTGGGAATAGCGCTACCCTTTAAAAATGCGAACACTGGTGGTGGGCTGTGTGCCCGCCCTAATTGAAGTGCAGAACCGGGCGAATGCTACAGCCGTATCGAAGAGAGGCAACGTAGAACGATGGAAACCCTTAAGGATGTAAGTTCCTGTACATAAATAGCACTTGTACAAGCTATCAAAAATAAAACGAAAGTAAAACTCTCATTAAGGGTGTTTTGTCGCTTGTAACAAACTTACAACCTTTTAGAAACACAGGAAAGCCCGTCTAAAGATAGTTTCTTCGTAATCTCATCATTTAAAATGTTTTTTTTTGTTTTGCAACATAACATACGGATGTTAGTTGCAGAAAAAGGGTATAAATCAGTTTACAGTGCGTTTACAAAAAAATTGACCATACGTTCTTGATTGCAGCGCCATCTACTCTACCGAAGCACTTCATGGTTTGCACAGTCAACGGCGAAGGACCGTGGCTTGAGAATATCGCTGCTAGAGGGAGACTGTGCGACCTCATTTTTCTCGATTCTTTTTACAAAAATGTAGGCAAGGAAGTGGAAGGAACCTTCAAAAAGAACATAAACTCCTTCTTGAATTCGAGAACATGGACCTTAGACATCCACGCCATGTTGGGTGTGTCCTACTCTATGGAGTGAGTATCATGATGTTCAATGACATTTCGGTGTTCTTTTGGTGTCTTCAAAGAGGTGCTGTAGGAAAATGTGCACATTTAACACAAGAAAAGGGCATTGGTGATGTGTGGCCCGTAGCCAAGCCACACTTTCGGTAGAAAATGAAAGTGGCTTCATTACAAGGAGGTCGTATTGCAGTGTTGTACTGTTGTTAGTGGCACCCTTCGCCGAGGAAGTTTGGAAAGTTTCTCGACTGATTCAGGGGCAGCTTCAGATTTAAATTGAAAATCAGGAATGAAATACAGCGCAACTTCATTGCGTGACTGATACAGGGGCCGTACCGGCAAATCATTTCGATGTCCATTCGTCAGCAGAGCGAGAGTGCGGGGCTTAGCTAGCGCTGCCTTCGTACCGTTACCGGCATTGCTAGGGAAACGTCAAGTTGGAGCACGGGTCGCCAAGCGCCCCTGCTGACGCACTGGTTGCAAGCTGTCTGGACGAGTCACCTAACCCCCGCTACCGCTTTTAGGGGTTGTGAAATGGAGTGTACACTGTAAGATGATTTACACCCTTAATGGTGTAAATCACTGTCTATAAAACACCCTTACACCCTAGCAAAAAACGAAGCAAAACACCCAAAAGGTGTTTTGTTGTTTACAGTACCTTTACACACTAATAAAAATTCGAGGGCGTTTTGTCATTGACTACCCCTTTCAAGAGGCGTTTTTTCTTGTCTTTGATAGGGTTTAAGGGTGCTAGTTATACAGTAAAGCCCGTTTATATCGAACAGGGATATATCGAATTATTGCTTATATCGAATGCTTGTAAAATTGTGATAAAAAGTACGGGCGTTTTAAACTTTTTATATGGAACGCTATTTTACTCACAATGGATATATCGAACTTTCCCGCGCCGAATGCTTCGCTCTTTTTAGCCGCAGGGCAGGCTTTCGCGCAATACATCAGCGGGCAGTGGAGGCGTGGGCGTCGCTTGCGACTTCCGCGCGTTCTCGAGCACGTCCATCAAGGCCGGGGCGGGGTGTAGCAGCTAGGCGAATGCATGTAATTGGCTCCAAAAGCGCCACAATTGTCTCTGCGGGCTGCGCTGTCAACGATCTTCAAATCCGCGCTACTCGCGGCCCGCACATGCTCAGTTCGGTGGGTGCACCATTATTCGCTTGTATTCGTGCTTGTCTCCGCTCTGTTGAAGACGCTGAGGACTCCGTACTGCCTCCGAGCATGAGAGTAGCCATCGCTGCCATGGCCCTGCTACGGCGATACTGTAGTGTTATTCGGGCAGCGGTCTAGTGCTTGTCGACTGTTTAGATGTGTGGACCAAGCAGTCACCTGCAACGCGTCGCGCTCCAAGAAGCAGGCGGCTACACTCACGCAGTTCTCCGCCGCAACTAAGGATGGTTTTCCTTCCGAGAAAGTGTCGTATTAGCGTTAGCTCGTGACTCCGTTGGCAGCATTGCTTCGTACGTTAGTGTTTGCTTCACTTTATCGAATTTTTGGTATATCGAACTACTTTACAAACATCGCGCTGTTCCATTTAAGCGGGCTCTACTGTAGACCAAAAGGGTATACGTAAGTTTACAGTGGAGCGCCTTTGCGGCTAGACGGAAAGGAATGGAAATGATGGTGGTGAGAGACCGATGCTCATGCACAAGGAAAGGCGCGACGGCCTGCGGCTGTGGTGGCGAAAGCAGCAAACGTGACCAGGGGGTGGTAAGAGTGGAATACATGCTTAGCCTCGGGTGCGAGGGACGTGAGAGAAACGCCGCGTTTTGGGTCTGTGAAAACAGAGCACGGCGTGCGCACCAAGCAGAGCATTGTGCATGATACAATTGATACATTGTGCATGATACAATTGTCTTGGATTGTTTTCGGTGTTACAGTCGTTACGCTCATTCGTCTGCTTACGTGCTCAAGGCCTCTCGGTTTTAAATTACTCGTTCGAAGGCCTTCGCAAACGCCATTGACATAGCGTTCTTTATTCATCAAGAGAGGAGAAAGATTGTCTGGGCAGGCGAGCCTGAAGCCAAATTATCTAAAAGGTCCCTAAAAATTGCGTTGCGTAACACAGGACTTCGGGGACAGCCCTTTGTATTGCGTTTTTAGGAACTTCGCAAACTCCCACACCTCTCCTGCACTATCCAGGCAAAAGAAATGCCAGCGTACCGAGGTTCATGCATATTGTTGGTGGCAGCACGTTCGTGGTTGAAGTAGTTGTTTCGGTGTAGGAAAAGTGTTCGAAGACATACAACCATTTGTCGGTGCCGTAGCTCTCCTGGCGGCGGGCGTGATGTTATGTTTGCGCATCTTTTGAACGGGCTCTAACCTGGCTGCATTCGCAATAGTTGCATGCGTACCCGTTTCTTACAAGGTAATGTTTGTTGGGGTGAAATGCGGGAAAACGACTGGAAGCTGTGCAACTAGACACTATCACAACCGACGTGCAGATGTCGCGTGTCTTTCTTCTGGTCTTGTTTGTCTGAATGTGAATTCAAGAACATCGAAATAGGCTTCCTCAAGTAGCATCAACGTTGACGAGTCAGTGTACCTGCTGAGGCCAATATACCTCAAGTCAAGTACTAACCGCAAGCAAGGAAACCAAGAAACAGGGTCGAGAATTCCCAACCTTTTTCCGCGTAATAAGTATTGGCCGTACAAAGAGGTAACAATAAATTTTATACTTTATTCGGACGATTAAACTGGCTAGAACTTACATTCAGCAATCACATTATATTTGCAGGCGCTACTGGGAAAGGTTTCTGGGAAAGGTCTGCAAAGGTCTGCAAAGCTATTTTGGTGAGGAAGTACGGAGGTCTTGTTTTGCCAATACATAAATGTGGGCGAGTTTGATGCTGCAGCAATAAAACTTGTTGAAACAGCCCGGTACTTTTCAGCCCTCATCTTTGTCTCGTCTCTAGATTGTGGTTTTATTATGTTTCACTGCTCATGCTTAGTACGCACTATTGTGTTGAATAAGTGGTACTACGTCGTTAAAGAGATATAATAACCATCCATCGCAACTATATATATATATATATATATATATATATATATATATATATATAAATCTAGAGAAAGATAAACTCACAAACCGCGCAGAAATAGTATAAGTAAAGAGTCTGATACACAGCAAGAACAATAACAAACAAGGTTTACTTACGTAGCGGCAACGGGACTTGCCTTCATCAGAGTAAAGTTACATGATTTTGCTGTCGCAAACATTTCGTACACATTTCTTATATAGGTTTGCAGAAAACTATGAGAAGGAGCGGAAAATGTTTCGGAAATGGAGAGTGTGCATACAGTCGGGCTACGCCTATGTTACAACAACAACAAACCAACAAAAAAAGGGGGGGGGGAGGAGGAGCAAGAGAGAGAAAAAGGGGTCGTGTTAACAAAGCAGCGTTCAAGGTTGCACCATGACGGGTCAACGTATGCCGCGCGTGCTGCAAGTTCAGACAATGCGGGAAACTGGACAACCGCAGTTTCAAAAGAAAAGGAAGAGTATACAGTAAGGTATTTAGAGGCTGGGGAGACTGCTTGGGGCGGAAGCGAAGATGGGTGCGCCCCCCGCGGATGAAGAGAATAGATAGGGGGCACAAAAGAGCATTTCACAGAAGCTAGCAACTGCACAGGAAATAGGTAGGGTCACAAAAGGTTGAACATGAATAGATCAGAAAGAGTTAAACATTCTTAAGTGGTGGTGGGAACGAGGCCTCCTTCCCCAGGACAAATGGCATCGTTGAGCCGCATTAGGCTAATAAAGCTGCTGTATTAGGAGAGTTTCTGCGAATTTTGATAGGAAGCTCGAGGGTAAGAATAATGAACGTAGTTATAAAAATTATGAAGCCGCCAATTTTAATCGAGGGATAAGCACGTTAGTTTTCCGTAACTTTCACTAATTCCTAGTGTGGCTGACACAAACTTATAAATGAGATAAGATTCCCGAACCTCGCGGTCGTGGTGCGTTTTGAAGGCGGATTCTAAAATCGTTGCTTTAACATGTTCAAATGCATGCCCGGGAGAGTTCACATGTCTTGACTGGGGCAAATAAGGGCAGCTTTTTGTATGAGAGCGGTGATTATTGAACCGTATTCGGAAGGGCGTTTCAGTTTGGAAACAGTGCACTCTAGAAGATCTACGACATTAGCGGAGTCACAGTTAAAGTTACCCTTTATATTTACGTAGTAGTCTGAATATATATATATATATATATATATATATATATATATATAACACAGAAATAAGGGTTGGCAGTCGAGAAAACCTCGGAAAGCAAAGGGGAGGATGTGGTAGATCATTGAAACAGATTAAGAATTTGGAAAGAAAGAAAGAAAGTGAAGAAAAAATGCCCGCCAGGTGGGATCCGAACCCACGACCTCCAGAATACCGGTCTGGTGCGATTCTGGAGGTCGTTTGATCCGAACCCAAGACCTCCAGAATACCGGTCTGCTGCTATAACCACTACGGTACCGGCGGGGCGATTTTTCCCTCCAATTTCTGGGGTATTTATGTTAAGGTATTTTTGTTTCCTGTGCTTTGGTGTGGTAGTCAGCGCCACTCGGACCACTCGGGGTGAAGGGGACCGTCTTTTTAACCCCCTCGCCGTGACTCGAGTGTCTGTGACATGTCGAGAGTGGTCGACCAGCGTTGAACCATCGTAAGCTTCCTACGGCACCAAGACTGCCAGAACAGAGGACCTCGCTATGCACGTAGCGAATCAGAACAGGAAATAAAGGGCTCGTTGAAAATACCACTCAAAAAAGATTTGGCAGTCAAGAAAACGTCGGAAAGCAAAAAGAAGGCGGTGGTAGATGACTGAAACAGATAAAGAATTCGGAAAAAAAGTGGTGAAAAAATGCCTGCCGTGTGGGATCCGAACCCACGACCTCCAGAATTCTGGTCTGGTGCGATAACCACTACGCTACCGGCCAGGCAATTTTTCCCTCCACTTTCTGGGGTATTTATGTTAGTGTATTTTTGTTTCGTGTGCTTGGTGGTGGTAGCCAGCGCCACTCTGATTACTCGGGGTGAAGGGAACCTTCTTTTTAACCCCGTGGCCTTGACTCGAGTGTCTACAGCATGTCTAGAGTGGTCGTACAGCGTTGAACCGTCTTAAGATTCCTATGGCACCAATAATGCCAGATCACAGGCCCTCGCTATGCATGTAGCGAATGAGAATAGGAAATAAGGGGCTCGTTGAAAATAACACAGAAAAAAGAGTTGGCAGTAAACCTCAGAAAGCAAAGGGGGGATGTGGAAGGTAATTGAAACAGATAAAGAATTTGCAAAGAAAGTGGACAAACAATTTCCACCAGGTTTGATCCGAACACAGGACCTCCAGAATACCGGTCTGCTCCTAAAACCACGATGCTACCGGCGGGGTGACTTTCCCCTCCAATTTCTGGGGTATTTATGTTAAGGTATTTTTGTTTCCTGTGCTGGGGTGTGGCAGCCAGCACCACTCGGACTACTCGGGGTGAGGGGGGCCGTCTTTTTAAACCCCTCGCCGTGACTCGAGTGTCTATGACATTTCGAGAGTGGTCGACCAGCATTGAACAATTTTAAGCTTCCTACGGCACCGAAACTGCCAGAACAGAGGCCCTCGCTATGCACGTAGCGAATCAGAACAGGAAATAAGGGGCTCGTTGAAAATAACACTCAAATAATAGTTGGCAGTGAAGAAAACCTTGTAAAGCAAAGAGGAGGCTGTGGTAGATCACTGAAACAGATAAAGAATTTGGAAAGAAAGTGGAGAATAAATGCCCGCCTGGTGGGATCCGAACCCACGACCTCCAGAATACTGGTCTGGTGCGAAAACCACTATGCTACCGGCGGGGCGATTTTCCCCTCCACTTTCTGGTGTATTTATGTTTATGTATTTTTGTTTCTGATTGGCGTATTCATGGGAGGTTGTGGCACTTACTACACCAGGGTGGCCAATCCTGCTCTGGTGAGGGAGTGCTTTACCGGCAATGGTCGCCGGGGTGGCTCAGGGTGGCCGGTGCGGTTGAACCGCAGCGGTGGCTCAGAGGTACAGCACTCGCCTCATATGCGGAAGGTACTGGGTTCGAATCCTGGTGCCGCCGGACACCCACCGGTTTTTTTAATGGGTTCAGGCGCCCCTGGTCGAGTGCGGACCCTTGAAAGTGGAATCCACGTCTGGAAAGCTGCCTTTACCCTATCGAGGGGCCCCTGACCCTTGTCCATCTGGCAGCGCCCCCGGCCATCATGCCGCGTTGCGCCATTGCCGGAGGTGAAAGAGTCTGGCGGCTTTTCCTGCCACAGGCGGTTGCGAGTTGAGCGTCCATCGTGGCTGTGGAAGGCACCATGTGAATTCGGGTTCCTTGTTGCCCCGGGCACCTACCGGTAAAATAGGTACAAGCGACTCCCCGGCTTGGCGCTCGGCCCTTGTGTGGCATTACAACGGTTGGGAAGTTCACCCGGCTTGCACGAGAAATCGTCCCTATGGAAAGGGGCGGCTGCAAAAACGCGGGAACTTTTTTTTTATAGTTGCAGTAATGGCGTACAGGTAGAACACCCGCCTCGCGTGCAGAAGGACCGTGGTTCGAATCCCTGTGCCGGACAATTCCCACCGGGTTAAAAAAAAATCGGCGTATTGATGGAATTGCACAAAGGGGCTTGTGGTGCGGCCTGACGCCGGCGACCATTGCCGGTAATGCACTCCCTCTACAGAGAAGGATTGGCCACCCTGGTGTAGTAACGGCCGCAACCTTCCATGAATACGCCAATTAACCTTCCGCCCTCAGTCCCGAGCGGCTGCGAAGCAACTGACCACGGCGGCGGTCAGACCTGTGACGCAGCAGAGGGTGCTAACAATCCCTGGATCCGGACAGGCCGCCAGTGGTATATGAACCTGGCAACGTTTAACGCGCGAACCTCATCTAGCGAAGCAAGTCTCGAGGTGTTGTTCGAGGAATTAGAGGGTATTAAATGGTATGTAATAGGGCTTAGCGAGGTTAGTAGGGCAGGCTAAGCCTTTATGGTGCTGAAAATGGGACACGTCCTATGTTACCGTGGTCTAGAGGACAGAAGAGAACTAGGAGTGGGATTTGTAGTTAATAAAAGCATAGCTGGCAACATAGACGAATACTATAGCATTACCGAAAGGGCAGCAGGTCTTGTAATTAGGCTCAATAAGAGGTACAAGCTGAAGGTGGTGCAGGGCTACGCGCCCACATCCAACCACGACGTCCTAGTAGTGAAACGCTTCTATGAAGATGTGGAATCGGCAATGGCTAAAGTGAAAACACAGTATACCATAGTTATGGGGGACTTCAAAGCTAAAGTAGGCAAGAATCAGGCTGGAGACAAGGCAGTTGGGAACTATGGTCTGGGCTGTAGAAATAGCAGGGGGGACCTACTAGTTGAATTTGCAGAACGGAATAACCAACGCATAATGAATACCTTCTTCGGTAAACGGGAGAGTCGGAAGTGGGCCTGCAGGAGCCCGAATGGGGAGCACAAAAATGAAATAGACTTCATATTATGCGATAACACTGGCGTTCGGCAGGAAGTGGAAGTGCTCGGAAGGGTAAGGTGTAGTGACCACCGTGTGGTGAGATCTCGAATTAGGCTAGATTTGAGGAGGGATCGCCACAAGCTAGTACGAAAGAAGCCGATAAATGAGCTAACAGTAAGAGGTAAAGTAGAAGAATTGAGGATCGTGCTGCAGAACCGATATTCCGCCCTTAATGAAGAAGCCGAGCTTACGATACAGGAAGCCAGCGACAACCTCACGCGCATTATCCTGGAGTGTGCAGTAGAAGTCGGGGGCACTATGGCTAGACATGATACTGGTAAACTTTCACACGAGACGAAAGATCTAATCAGGAAACGGCAATTCATGAGAATCTCTACCGCAGCTGACAGGGTAGAACTAGCCGAGCTCTCGAAGTTAATCACTAAGTGTAAGACAGCTGACATACGGAAGTATAATATGGAGAGGATCGAATACGCTGTAAAGAACGGAGGTAGACTGAAAGAAGTGAAGAGACGTCTTGGCGTGGGGAAAATCAGATGTATGCAATTAAGGATAAGCAAGGCAATGTCATCACAAAAAGGGATAAAAAGTCACAGTGGCCGAGGAGTTCTATAGGGATCTGTACAGTAGCCGGGACATCCAGGATAATGCCGAACGAGACAGTAGTTCAGAGGAGATAGACATCCCACCAGTAACGACCGAAGAAGTAAGGAAGGCTTTGAAAGAAATAAAAGGGGGCAAAGCGTCTTGTGAGGATCAGATAACAGCAGACCTCTTGAAGGATGGCGGAGAAATTGTAGTTCAAAAACTGGCAAACCTGTATACGCAATGCCTAATGACAGCAATGGTACCGGAATCTTGGAAGAAGGCGAACATCATCCTAATCCATTGGAAAGGCGACATGAAGGACTTGAAAAATTTCCGGCCGATCAGCTTAATGTCAGTCGTCTACAAGGTATTTACCAAGGTAATCGCTAACGGAATCTTTGCAGCCTTAGATTTCAGTCAACCTAAAGAGCAAGCAGGTTTCCGTAAAGGTTATTCAACAATGGACCATATTCACACGATCAATCAGGTGACAGAGAAGTGCGCTGAGTATACTGAACCCCTATATATATAGCCTTCATAGATTATGAGAAAGCATTTGACTTGGTCGAAACCCTAGCAGTCATTCAGGCATTACGGAACCAGGGGGTAGATGAGCATTATGTAAGAATACTAGAGGATATCTACAATGGGTCTACAGCTACCATCATCCTCAATAGGGAGAGCACTTAAAATACCTATGAGGAAGGGTTTCAGACAAGGAGACACAATCTCTCCAATGTTATTCACAGCATGCTTACAAGAAGTATTCAGAACGTTGGATTGGGAACAGGTGGGAGTAAGGGTTAATGGAGAACACCTCAGTAACCTCAGATTTGCTAATGACGTTGCCTTGCTAAGTAACTCGGGGGACGAATTGCAAAGCATGCTTTCCACACTGGGCGAACAGAGTAGAACCGTGGGCCTGAAAATTAATAGGCAGAAAACTAAAGTAATGATCAATAACCTCGGGACAGCACAGTGGTTTGAGATAAGTGGTGAAGCAGTGGAAGGGGTAAGCGAATATATCTACTTAGACCAGGTTGTGACCCCAGATCCCAATCATGAGGCAGAGATAATTAGAAGGATCAGAATGGGGTGGGGTGCATATGGCAGACGTTCTCAGATAATGAATAGCAGCCTACCATTGTCGCTGAAGAAGAAAGTGTATGACAGCTACATCTTACCGGTACTCGCTTACGGGGCAGAAACTTGGAGGCTCACAAAGAGGGTTCAACTTAAATTGAGAACGACTCAGCGGGCAATGGAGCGTAAAATGATAGGTGTAACATTAAGGGACAAGAAGAGAGCGGAGTGGGTCAGGGAACAAACACGTGTTAAGGCCATATTAGTAGACATTAAGAAGAAGAAATGGACGTGGGCAGGGCATGTAATGCGAAGGCAAGATAACCGCTGGTCATTAAGGGTAACAGAGTGGATCCCTAGAGAAGGCAAGCGCTGCAGGGGGCGGCAGAATATTAGATGGGCAGATGAGATTAAGAAGTTTGCGGGGATAAATTGGTTACATTTGGCACAGGACCGAGGTAAATGGTGAAAAATGGGAGAGGCCTTTGCCCTGCAGTGGGAGTAGATAGGCTAGTGATGATGATGATGATTTTTGTTTCCTGTGCTTGGTGGTGGTAGCCAGTGGCTCTCGGACTACTGAGGGTGAATGGGACCTTCTTTTTAACCCCCTCGCCTTGACTCGAGTGTCTACGACATGTCTAGAGTGGTCATACCGCGTTGAACCTTTTTAAGATTCCTATGGCACCAATAATGCCAGATCAGAGGCCCTCGCTATGCATGTTGTGAATCTGAATAGGAAATAAGGGGCTCGTTGAAAATAACACAGAAATAGGAGTTGGCAGTCAAGAAAACCTCAGAAAGCAAAGGGGGGTATGTGGAAGGTCATTGAAACAGATAAAGAATTTGGAAAGAAAGTTGACAAACAATTCCCGCCAGGTTTGATTCGAACCCAGGACCTCCAGAATACCGGTCTGCTGCTATAACCACTATGCTACCGGCCGGGCGACTTTCCCCTCCAATTTCTGGGGTATTCATGTTAAGGTATTTTTGTTTCCTGTGCTTGAATGTGGTAGCCAAAGCCACTGGGACTACTCGGCGTGAAGGGGACCGTCTTTTTAAACCCCTCGCCGTGACTCGAGTGCCTGTGACATGTCGAGAGTGGTCGACCAGCGTTGAACAATCTTCAGCTTCCTACGGCACCAAGACTGCCAGAACAGAGTCCCTCGCTATGCACGTAGCGAATCAGAACAGGAATTAAGGGGCTCGTTGAAAAGAACACTCAAATAAGAGTTGGCAGTCAAGAAAACCTTGGAAAGCAAAGGGGAGGCTGTGGTAGATCGCTATAACAGATAAAGAATTTGGAAAGAAAGTTGAGAAAAAATGACCTCCGGGTGGGATCCGACCCCACGACCTCCAGAATACTGGTCTGGTCCGATTACTACTATGCTACCGGCAAGGCGATTTTTCCCTTCACTTTGTGGGGTATTTATGTTAAGGTATTTTTGTTTCGTGTGCTTGGTGGTGGTAGCCAGCGCCACTCGGATTACTCGGGGTGAAGAGGACCTCTTTTTAACCCCCTGGCCTTGACTCAAGTGTCTACGACATGTCTAGAGTGGTCGTCTACGACATGTCTACGACATGTCTAGCAGAGCGGTATTCTGGAGGTCATGGGTTCGGATGCCACCCGGGGCCCATTTTTCGCCCCTTTCTTTCTGACTCAAAAAATTCTTCAACTGTTTCTAAGACCTATCGCATTCACTCCTTTGCTTTCCGAGGTTTTCTTTACTGCCAACCCTTATTCTGTCTTAATTCCCCGAGCCCTTCTTTCCCCATTTCTGATTCACAAAATGCATACCGAGGGCCTCAGTTTTGGCAGCCTTGGTTCCAAAGGGAGATAAGAGGGTTTCACGCTTGTCGGTTACTCTCACATGTCGTAGACACTCGAGTTACGGCCCTGGGCTTAAAAATAAGGTCCCCTTAACCCCGTGTAGTCCGATTGGCAGTGCCTAACACCCCCAAGTGCAGGAAACAAATACTTTAACATACATTCCCGAGAAAGTGGTGGCGAAATAGCCCCGCCGGTAGCGTTGTCGTCATCGCAACAGACCGGTATTCTGGACGTTTTGGGTTCGGATCACCCCGCGGGAATTTTTTCGCCACTTTCTTTCTGACTCAAAAAAATCTTCAACTGTTTCTATGACCTACCAAACTCCCCCCTTTGGTTTACGAGGTTTTCTCTACTGCCAACCCTTATTCTGTCTTATTTCACCGAGCCCCTCATTTCCCTTTTCTGATTGGCTACATGCATAGTTACGGTCTCCGTTCTGGCGCTCTTGGTGCCAAAGGTAGCTTATAAGGTTTCAACGCTGGACGACCCCTCTCACATGTCGTAGACACTCTAGTCTCGACCCTGAGGTTAAGAAGAAGGTCCGCTTCACCCCGAGTAGTCCGAGTGGCACTGCCTAACAACCCTAAGTGCAGGAAACCAAAAATACTCTAACATAAATACCCAAGAAAGTAGTGGAGAAACTGCCCCGCTGGTAGCGTAGTGGTCAGCGCACCAGACTGGTATTCGGGAGGTCGTGGGTTCGGATCCTACCCGGCGGGCATTTTTTCACCACTTTTTTTCAGACTAAAAAATTCTTAAAGTGTTTTTATGACATACCGCCTTCGCCCCCTTGCTTTCCGATGTTTTCTTGACGGCCAATCATTATTCTTGCCAAATTCCCTGAGCCACTCTTTTCCCATTTCTGATTCGCTAAATGCATACCGAAGGCCTCCGTTGTGGCAGTCTTGGTGCCATAGGTAGCTTAAGAGGATTCAACGCTGGTCGACCACTCTCACATGTAGTAGACACTCGAGTTACGGCTCCAGGGTCAAGAAGAAGGTCCGCTTCACCCCGAGTAGTCCGAGTGGCGCTGCCTACCACGCTTATGCGCAGGAAACAAAAAATACTTTAATATAAATACCCGAGAAAGTGCTAGGGAAACAGCGCCGCCGGTAGCGTAGTGGTCATCTCACCAGTTCATGCTCGGAATATATTAACGGCATTCTCCGTCATGGTTTGCAGTCGTTACTCAACTTGCCGACTCGTTCTTCCGGTCATAGCCTGGGCACTGTAATTGATCACATTGTCTCCAATGTTTCCTTCTCTCAGAGCGCCGGAGTCGTAGACCGTGACATAACAGATCATTGTGCCGTTTTATGTTAATTGAATCCCCGATTTAAATTACGCCAAAAACGTTTCAGAAGCAATCCTTTGATAAAAGTAAATGTTGTCGATTAATCAGTTGTGCCGACTGGAGTGATGTTTTAAGTAACAATGATCCCAATGCTGCCTATAACAGCCTGTCTGGGAAAATAATTGATGCGATTACTGCAGGTACGACTTTTAGCTGCTACGAAAAAGCATTTAATGTTCCTAGAAATCCCGGGTAAACCGACGGCTTTTACGCTCCATACGCAAGCGGTCTAACCTACGAAAGAAAGTTCGGCGCCAACCATTTATTATGCCTCTCTTGAACGGGTTGAAGCTTTATTCAAATAAGCTGACCATGCTAATAAAAGTAGCAAAGAAAATGTACTATCTAGACCAAATAAAAAAAACGGCAACAATACCTATAAGAATGTACTATCTAGACCAAATAAAAAAAAACGGCAACAATACCTATAAGAACTGGAAAGACATAAATGAATTTCGAAATCAGTCGCACCACACACCTGAAATAAAAGAGGTTAGTGATGGCACAAATGTTTTTAGTAACCCTGCTGAAATAGCAAATGTTTTTAATGACCATTTCTGTAATAACAGTTCTACCGCAACATCAAGTTTTGCACCTCGCACTCGCTGTCCCCATTCATTCTACTTGCAGCCCACATCACCCGAGGAAATAATGCAAGTGATCAAAGCCCTAAAAAGTTGTGGGGCTGGATTGGGTGGTATCCATGCTGCTAGTGTAAAACTTGTCGCCAATGAACTTTCCATTGTAATCGCCCATGTCCTTAAAAATATTTTTAGGTCTGGCGTTTTTCCGTCTGAACTTAAGAAAGGAAAAGTAGTACCCGTTCATAAGAAAGGTTCTCGTGGTATGTTAAATAACTATCGCCCCATAACCAGACTGCCCTTTTTCAGCAAGTTAATAGAAAAACTTATTGTAACTAGGCTGTGAAAATATATCTCCAAATTTCAACTACTGACCCCCTGTCAGTTTGGTTTTCGGCTTAATTTTTCTACTGAGGCTGCTCTTATCGAGATAACTGATTTCATGAAACAATCAATTGATTGCGGCCTATTTGCAGCAGCTATATTTGTCGACCTCAAAAAGGCATTTGATTCCATTACTCACGATATTCTTTTTTACAAATTAGAATCATTAGGTGTCTGTCGACCAACATTAACCTTACTACAGTCATATCTGGCTCACAGGCTTCAGGCTGTGGAATGCAGTGGCATACTTTCTGAATACAAGACAGTAAATATAGGCGTCCCCCAGGGGTCCATTTTGGGACCACTGTTGTTCTTGTTATTTATAAATAATCTCCCATCTTGTTTAAATATTTCAAAATGCTTGCTTTACGCAGATGACACCGCGGTTTATTTGCCTGATTCTGACCTCTCGAACCTAACTAAAAAATTAAACGACGATTTATTAAGGTTATCCGATTGGTGCCGAAACAAAAGGTTAAATATAAACAATAGCAAAACCAGTTTCATAATTTTTCACTCCCATCATAGGCAAATTACCCCAATCTCGCATCTCCGCCTTGGCACGCATTTTATCTACCCTTCAGATTACACCACATTCCTAGGAGTGGTCCTCGATAAACATTTAAAATTTCACTCGCACATCAAGTCACTTATTAGTAAAGTTGCGTTTGGTATTCATGTACTAATTAGAACTCGCGCATATTTTCCTCTGCTTGTTCTCCGTTCTCTTGACAACTGTTTTGTACAGTCATTTAACATATTGTTTAGATTCGTGGGGAAGCACCTATGATGTTCATCTATCACCGCTTGTTTCTTTGCAAAACCGAGCGATCCGAATCATTAATTACAGCCATCCGAGAGACAGTGCTCCGAATTTATATTTTGACATTCGAGTCCTACCCCTTCTATTTGATTATAAAAGAAAATTGTGCATTTTCCTCCTTCGCGCTAGAAATAATAAATCCATGCACACCTGCATCGACCAGTCGTTACTTTTTAACGCCAACAACACGGGTGTTAAACTACTTCTACCAAAAATTCGCTCTAACTACGGCGAACAAACTGCCGTATTTGCCGCCATTTCAATGTGGAATGAACTACCGACCCCTCTCATATCAATTCACTCTCGCAATTTTTTCCGAAACCAATTAAAAAGTTGTCTATTATCTACCTTGGCCTAATGTATAAACGTGTATTTGTTGTAGCGCCATTTTTTTCTGTGCTTCTGTTCTTCCGTCGAATCGTTTTACTGCAATTTTTATGTGCATATGTTTGTATTGCTAGATATGAATGTATATATGTGTGCGTGTTTATGTATATACATATTAGCATTGCTTTCTGCCTGTTTTTGCTCATTTTCGTTTGATGTGTTTTTTACTTGTTGCCTACTCTACGCTGTTTCGTTGTGCACTTTGTCACAGGAGGTCCCCCAGGCAGTTTTATAACTACGGGACCTCCTCGGTATAACTATTTGTACGCTCTTTTAAAACGTGAAAATATAAAAAATCTTCAACTTCAAAATTGAACCACTCGAGTCACGCCCCGGTGGTTAAAAAGAAGGTCACCTTTACCCAGACTAGTCCGAGTGGGGCTGCCTACCACGCTTATGCGCAGGAAAAAAAATACTTTAACATAAATACCCGAGAAAGTGCTGGGGAAACAGCCCCACCGGTAGCGTTGTGGTCATCTCACCAGACCGGTATTCTGGAGTTGGTGGGCTCGGTATCCACCCGGCGGGCATTTTTTCACCACTTTCGTTCTGACTCAAAAAATTCTTCAACTCTTTCTAAGACATACTGCATTCACCCCTTTGCTTTCGGTGGTTTTCTTCACTGCCAACCCTTATTCTGTCTTAATTCCCTGAGCCCTTCGTTTCCCATTACTGATTCGCAAAATGCATACCGAGGGACTTGGTTCTTGCAGTTTTGGTTCCAAAGGTAGATAAAGAGGGTTCAACGCTGGTCGACCACTCTCACATGTCGTAGACAATCGAGTTATGGCCCTGGATTTAAAAAGAAGGTCCCCTTCACCCCGAGTAGTCTGAGTGGCACTGCCTAACACCCCCAAGTGCACGAAACAAAAAATACTTTAACATAAATACCCGAGAAAGTAGTGGGGAAACAGCCCCGCTGGTAGCGTAGTGGTCAACGCACCAGACCGGTATTCTGGAGGTCGTGGGTTCGGATCCCAGCCGGCGGGCATTTTTTCACCACTTTTTTTCACACTCAAAAAATTCTTAAAGTGTATTCATGACGTACCACCTTCACCCCTTTGCTTTCGGAGGTTTTCTTGACGGCCAACCCTTATCTGTCTTCATTCCCCAAGCCACTCTTTTCCCATTTGTGATTCGCTAAATGCATACCGAGGGCCTCTGTTGTGGCAGTCTTGGTGCCAAAGGTAGCTTAAGGCGGTTGAACGCTGGTCGAGCACTCCCACATGTCGTAGACACTCGAAGTACGGCCCCGGGTTTAAAAACAGGGTCACCTTTACCCCGAGTAGTCCGAGTGGCGCTGGCTACCACGCCAAGTGCCGGAAACAAAACATACTTTAACATAAATTCCCGAGAAAGTGGTGGGAAAATAGCCCCGCCGGTAGCGTCGTGGTCATCGCAACACACCGGTATTCTGGACGTAGTGGGTTCGGATCACCCCGCGGGCATTTTTTCACCATTTTTTTTCTGACTCAAAACATTCTTCAATTGTGTCTATGATCACTCGAGTCACGCCCCGGTGGTTAAAAAGAAGGTCTCCTTCACCCAGAGTAGTCCAAGTGGCGCTGCCCACCACGCTTATGTGCAGAAAACAAAAAATTCTTTAACATAAATACCAGAGAAATGGCTGGGCAAACAGCCTCGCCGGTAGCGTGGTGGTCATAGCACCAGACTGGTATTCTGGAGGTTGTGGGGTCGGAATCCACCTGGAGGGCATTTTTTCACCACTTTCGGTCTGACTCATAAAATTCTTCAACGGTTTCTATGACCTACTGAATTCCCCCCTTTGGTTTACGAGGTTTTCTTGACTGCCAACCCTTATTCTGTCTTAATTCACTGAACCCTTCGTTTCCCATTTCTGATTCTCAAAATGCATACCGAGGGACTCGGTTCTGGCAGTCTTGGTGCCAAATGTAGAAAAGAGGGTTACATTCTGGTCGACCCCTCTCAAATGTCGTATACACTGAAGCTACGGCCCTGGGGTTAAAAAGAAGGTCCCCTTCACCCCGACTAGTCCGAGCGGCACTGCCTAACAACCCCAAGTGCAGGAAACAAAAATACTTTAAAATAAATTCCCGAGAAAGCAGTGGGGTAACAGCCCCTCTGGTACAGTAGTGGTGATCGCACCAATCCGGTATTCTAGAGGTCGTGGGTTCGGATCCCTACCGGCGGGAATTTTTTCAACACTTTCTGTCCGACTCAAAAAATTCTTAAACTGTTTTTATGACAGACCGCATTTGCCAATTTGCTTTCCGAGGTTTTCTTAACGGCCAACCCTTATTCTGTCGTAATTCCCCGAACACCTCTTTTCCCATTTCTGATTCGGTAAATGCATACCGATACCGAGGGCCTCCGTTGTGGCAGTCTTGGTGCCAAAGGTAGCTTAAGAGGTTTCAACGCTGGTCGACCACTCTCACAGGTTTTAGACACTCGAGTTACGGTACCGGCGTTAAAAAAGTCATCTTCACACCGAGTAGTCCGAGTGGCGCTGGCTACCACCCCAAGCGCAGGAAACAAAACATACTTTAACATAAATTTCCGAAAAGTGGTTGGGAAATAGCCCCGCCGGTAGCGTAGTGGTCATCGCAACAGACCGGTATTCTGGAGGTCGTGGGTTCACATCTCACCTCGCGGGCATTTTTTCACCACTTTGTTTCTGACTCACAACGTTTTTAAACTGTTTCTATGACCTAGAGCTTCCCCCTTAGCTTTCCGAGGTTTTTTTGGCTGCCAACCTTTATTCTGTTATAATTCACCGAGCCCTTCATTTCTCATTTCTGGTTCGCTATTTATATATATAAATATATATATTCTGAAAAGATAAAAACTCACACAGAGCACGAAAAAATTAAGGTTAGTAGAGACAGAGACAAAGACGTAGAAAAAAAAAAGTTTACTGACGTTTCAGGATGAGGACTGCCTTTCTTCAGAAAGTTAGTCCTTCAGAAAAAGAGTCTTCTCCCTTAAACGTCAGTAAACTTATTTCTATTTTCTACGTCTTCCTCGTTTGTCTCTGTCTCTAGTAACCTTTTATATATATATATATATATATATATATATATATATATATATACATAGTGTAGTGGATTGTAGTGTGAAGAGGTGACAGTGGTCAAAAGCTCTATGCTATCTCCTACCCTTGCAAGGCGATTGGCCGTCGTGCAATAACGGCAAGGAAGATGAAGCACCGGTGAACTGGACAGGCATCATCTTCAGCGTGGACCGCGAGAAGAGCGCGTGAGAGCCAGCCGTGTGCCCCGCTTGCTTTGGACTGCCTTCTCTGAGCATATTGCCGCAATTCCTTCCGCAATAAACCCATCCTACAGTTTGGTGGAGTGTGCGGGTTCTCCGCCTCAGCTCACCTCGTGTACCCTCAAGCCTGGAGCTCCGAAGTCGTACCCTGCCATCTCCCACTGAGTCAGCCATGCCTGGTGATGCCCAACACAGCGCGTCACCTTCCCCACCGGCTATCATCTGCTCCGGCGCGATCCGCCAGCGTGACCCACCGCAGTTCAATGGCGCGGACGACCAGGACGTCGAGGACTGGCTTTCTTCTTTTGAGCGAGTAAGCGCCTACAATCGATGGGACGATGTCACGAAACTCAGTAACGCGGGTTTCTCCTTGAGGGGTGCGGCCGAACAGTGGTTTCTGAACCACCCAGCTGATAGGGCAACGTGGCCCTTATTTACAACGAACATTACAGGCGTATTCGGTCGCCCAGCTGTGCGCAAGCTTCTCGCGGAGCAGCGCTTAAGAGAGCGGGCTCAACAGGCCGGTGAGACCTTCACCTGCTACATTGAGGATGTAGTAGATCTCTGCCGCCTCGTGAACCCGTCGATGACTGAGCTCGACATGGTCAAGCACATCCTTAAAGGCATAGACGAGGACGCGTTCCAGATGCTGCTGGCGAAAAACCCCCAAAACGTAAGCGAAGTCGTAAGCTTGTGCCAAAGTTACGACGAGTTGCGCAGGCAGCGCACTTTGACTCGTCGCCGACTGCCACAGCGTGACGATCCGCTCTGTGCACTGGAAGTTGACGAAAACCCGTCCCTCCTGCGGCGCATTAAAGATCTGATTCGGGAGGAGTTCGCCAGGCAGATCTCGCTCTTGCCTTGTTTATCGCTGCAGCCGCCGCCGATACAAGATCCTGCCCAGTCGTCGCCACTCCATCAGATGATTCGTCGCCACTCCATCAGAAGCGGCGCCACTTTGCTACGCTGAAGTTGCGGCACGGTCCCCGACTAACGCTTATGTGCCTCGCCGCCGCCCACAGCCGCCGCCGCATCTTACTCAGGTTCGCCCGCCGCCGCTCCACACCAACCCCTGGCGAACGCCTGATAACCGGCCGATATGTTTCTCCTGTGGAATTCCTGGCCACGTCGCACGTTATTGCCGCCGTGGGGTTCCGCCGCCAGGAGACGCTTACCGACGGCCGGCCTACGCTGATAACTCGTACGTTGCTCGCCGCCCTTACAACGACGCCCATGCCGAGCCGCCCTACTCACCGCCTTCTCGTTACGACCTCTCTTCCGGTACCCGCAGGTCGTTCTCCCCTCGACGTCGTTCCATCTCGCCGATGCGGCGTCGTCCGAATGCCCCGGAGGAAAACTGATTGCCGCAGTTCCGGAGGCAAGAACTGCGGCACCGTCGAAATACCGAAGCCCTTGTCTGTCCCCCGCAAACACGATTAAAGTCCAGGTGCAAGGAATCCCCACTTGCGCCTTGGTTGACACTGGAGCTGCGTTATCAGTTATGGACGAAGAGATTTGCCGCAAATTAAGAAAAGTGAGGACGCCAATTTCCGGTTTTCATCTCCGCACTGCCACAGCGCATCAGGTCGAGCCCCTCGCAGTTTGCACCGCCCGGATTCTAATACAAAATGAGCTGTACATCATCGAGTTTCTCGTCCTGCCAACTTGTTCCCATCGCATCATCTTAGGGTGGGACTTCTTGTCCCGTCATAGCGCCATTATTGACTGTGCCCGAGCCGAGCTTGCTTTACTTCCTCTGTTTGACGCGGAAACGGGGAGTATTGCGCTTTCTTCCAAGTTATGCGCCGCCGACGATTGCACAATTCCGCCAGCTTCTGCCGTTCTCCTACCAGTGACATGTGACACAATTTCCGAGGCAACAGTGGTGTTCACACCGTCTAATGTTTTTTCCGGTCGCAAAGGTACCCCTCTTCCCTACGCCGTCCTTACTATAGAGAATGGGGCTGGCACTATGGCTGTCTGTAATTCATCTTCATCACCTCTAACTGTACTTCGTGGTGAGTCCCTTGGCCGTGTGGAAGCTATTGGCAGCCACCTCGTCCACTTCCCGGATGTGTCACCTTCTCTGTCTATTAACTCAGTGAGCCGACCTCTTCCTTTTGACTCTACTGCCTTCGTTACCGCCGTAGATGACAGTCTCGCTCCCCTTCAGCGCGACCAGCTTCTGACCCTTCTTCAGCGTTTCAAATCCACCTTCGACTGCCAGAAGACTTCTTTGGGCCGCACGACGACTGTCTCTCATCGAATCGACACTGGCTCCCATCGTCCTTTGCGCCAGCGACCGTATCGCGTTTCGGCCAAAGAACGTTCTGTCATCGAAAGCCATGTTGATGAGATGCTCGAGCGTGGCGTCATTCGGCCATCTAATAGCCCTTGGGCTTCTCCCGTCGTACTTGTCACGAAGAAGGATGGATCGATCCGATTTTGTGTCGATTACCGCCGACTTAACAAGATCACTCGGAAAGACGTGTACCCTCTGCCCCGGATTGACGATGCATTAGACTATCTGCAAGGAGCTGAGTTCTTCTCATCGCTGGACCTGCGCTCCGGTTATTGGCAGGTGCCGATGGCAGACGATGACCGTGAAAAAACCGCGATGGATTATACGAATTTAACGTAATGCCGTTCGGGTTATGTAATGCGCCCGCCACTTTTGAGCGCATGATGGACGATATTCTGCGTGGCCTCAAGTGGAAAACATGTTTATGTTACTTGGACGACATCGTTATATTTTCTCCCGATTTCGACACCCACCTTTCTCGTCTAGAGCAAGTTTTGCAGTGCCTAACGGATGCCGGTCTACAGCTAAACGTATGATATATATATATATACATATATTTATATATATATAAGGGCTGGCTGTCAAGAAAACCTCGGAAAGCAAAGGGGAGGTTGTGGTGGGCCATAGAAAGAGATGAAGAATTTTTTTAGTCGAATTATGTTAAAATCCCGCTATGCGCGACTTATTCGTTTAATGCACGCCGCAATGTCAAAATGTATACTGTGGGTACCCTTGAACCCAAGCTCACCTGCACACCATGCTTTATAAAGGAAAATGTGGCAGGGTGATTTTTTTCGTATCTCGGGTGATTTTAAAATCAGCCTCGGGTATGCGAGAGCGAGGCTTGGGGTGACGAGCTTCCTGGGAGATGGTAGTGTTCATCTAGCAATCAGTATTTCATTCCGGTGTGCTTTGGCCCTGTTGCTTATACGTAACCACAAAATTCCGAAGAGAAAAGTTCGTATTTTAGTTTTAAACAGCGGTATACTTGCACTGCAATCTCCACGTATTTTTTTTATATCGTGGTTGGGTGCGTCGGCATCAGCCAACCCAGCAAAGTGCTTTTGCAATGTTAGAATTCACTGAGAGGAGAAGGCGGATAGAAAATGAAACAGGTAAAAGGGTTGAGAGTTCGGCGAGTTGGTATTGATGCATCTCGAAAAACAAACTGCGCGCAAATTTACGGGGACAAGAAAACATAAAGACGGTACAAGCGCAGTGCCGTCTTCTTGTGTTCTTGTCCCTGTTAATTTGGGCGCAGTTTAGAATACATAAAACAGGCATAAAAAAGAAGAGTGTGGCGCTACATTAGGACGCGTATTTAAAAACCACGTGGTATGGTGTTTTTGCAGAAACCTTGTAAGAAGCTTGCAGCTCCTTTTTTCTGCCTCCTTACCTGTCTATAATCCTTAGCTGCAGCTGCAGAAAGTGCCTGCAAAGTTCTCACCTTGTTAGCGCTATTCATTCATTCTAGGCAAGCCTATATCTAGCAGGTATTGTTAAAAGCTCAATACCTGATTATGAGGAGTCAGTCTGCTGGATGGAACGATGTTGCATGTTGCCTACGCGGACCCTTGAGATACTTTAGGCACACTTTTCATGCTGAGCAATTACTTCTTGTAGTAAACCAAAAAGCCGTGTGCATATTTTCCTCCCCAAGGACTGATGCGCTCCTAGCCCACACCGAGGGAGCAGGACTGGTGACCGATACAAAGATTTTGTTTCAGCATGGCATCATACATACGGCGGTGATCAACATTCACAGGGAAAATGCTACAAAGGAAGTCTTTGATGTGGCTCTCTATGCTCTCAGGGTAAGACTTGCAGTGCTTGGAATGAAATATTTCAATGACCGCGGTGTTCGGGTGGCGCAATCTTTTCTGTGAGGATGAGTTTGGTTAACGGGGAATCCGATGTATACGGGTCAGTGAAACGTATTGGTAACTTCTCTGTAATGTGGAATGGGTTGAGTGACTGGAGGTGGACTTCAGGAATGGCATGTGACCTTCGACATACGAACGCCTGTTAGGTACACGTGCGGGGGTCTACATTTGTGATTTGGCCATACTCAAATGGGAACACCGCCTAAATGAGTAGCTAAGCACCTTCCAGCGTAATGTCTGTTTGATTGGGGATGCGAA
>NW_027526407.1:125177959-125197756 GCF_048455015.1 Haemaphysalis longicornis
GTATCCCGCCTTTTCATCCTTCGAGCACAAATGCAATTGCGTGTATTAAATCTTACAGTGCATACTTTACCCATACGCAGGAAATGCCGAAGCATCTCTCCACATATCAATGTTAAGTGGGTCTAGAATTTGGGAGTACGCGTGCTGAGGTGATCACGTTTGGAAGAAAAGGCTAAACAAATGTTAGTCGCGAAAACGGAAACGCGGGATAATAATCGTAATGACATGCCCTACCGGAGGCATACTTACGGCATGTGTCCAGAATAAAATCTTTACCTGGTGGTAGGAGAAACGTGTGTGAAATTGTAATTTTTTCTCTGCTGCTTTTCAGTAAGAAGAGCGAATTGGACCGGTAGTTGGAGAAATCTTACTCCCTGCTTGTCTTATTCATCGGTTATCTGTCCCAGATATCTATTATTCTCACGGTCTCCTCTCCCTCGCAGGCGGGTCTTCGTGCCCTCCATGTTCATCTTCATCACCCACGTATCGCACGAGGACAGGGCACTTGAGGACTGCCGCATCGTTCCGCCAACGTGGCTCTCGGTCCCGAATGGACAAGTTAGTTATGGACAAAGTCTGGTGAGAAATGAATCGCCGATGTTGGTTTTTCTGATTTGAACTGGGTTCTGATCTTTTGTTTAATTCGTAGCAGACGAATTAAAGAGAAAAGATAATTCTAGTGGAAATGACTGCAATATTCAAGGTTAAAAGAGAATAAAGCATGCGAGGGTTGGAGCTTTATTTCTCCCGGAGTTCTGCACTCTTCAATTCAGTGGCTCAAATTTCACGTAATCGGTTGACTATGGGATGCCTAAACACCACTATCGAATCACTCGCTACTACATAGAGTGAATAAATAATAATGATTGTTTGTGGGGCTAGCGTAGCGACGTTTCACAGGTGATGAGGCGCGCCGTGCTGGTGGGCTCCGGATTAATTTGACCACCTGGAAATCTTTAGCGTACGCAGACGTCTCGAACACACGCGTGTTTCCGCTTTTTGCCTCCATTTGAGAAGCGGCAACTGCGCCCGGGAATCAAACACGCAGCCTTGGGCTCAGCATCACAGAGCCTTAACCACTGAGCCACCGCCGTCGCTTATTAATAAATATTACTGATGTACTTAAAAAGACCAAAAAAGATTTGTAAATTATAGCTCTTTAAATTGGAATGAATAAAGTAATTTGTTTTATATTTACAAACCATTACAAAGCATGTTTTGCTAGAAGAAAGAAGGAACTATTTGGCCGAATGGTGTTTATTATTATGTTGATGTTATGTTAACTGGCAGAATTTGCACAAACAGGTTGTTTTTCAACGTTCAGGGTCACGTTGAAATCGTTTAGCGGTACTTGGTGATATTGTGGCCAGTTCAGCAGTCTTGCATTCTACTTTGTACACCCGACCAAAAGTCGTAGCTATTCGGTGTGCAAGTGCAGAGCCAAGCCACCATCTTAAGGGGTTCGTAGGTTGGCTGTCGTGTTCCGTTTAGGGTTAAGCTAACATTTTTTTATTTACAGTCGAATTTGGCCTAGACGCAAACACTGCTGTTTTTATATATTGATAGTGGTGGCACTTAGAAAAAAGTAAGAATCCAACAAGTTGCTCCAAGAAGAGTTAAATTGTACTCAAGTGATACACCTTATGTATTTTTATATTTCGGAAAATGCAATAAGATTTTCGCCCTTGTGCTAAGGAAGTAATATCGAAGAAAAACAGGTGCTGGACTATTCTACAGACTATACTTGTTCCGTTTGGCTGTCTTCAGATTCCCTGTATGTAATCTAGACGAAACTGATGAATTCCAAGTACAAAACCAGTGTGAAAAGATACGGTCATAATTTTGTCTGCCTTAAGCTCCCTTTTTATGATGGCAGATGTTCGGCAAAAACAGTTTCAACAATCAGAGTTCAACAAAAGTATTGCAGCATGTTGTATAAAAACCGCGAGGGAAGCATTTAAATGCCTGTGTTTTGTTGTGATTGTGGTGGTGGTGGTTGTTGCGGAATCAGGCGGCGTTAGCCTAGCTGGATGTGCCGGCAATTGCTCCGCCCAAGCTCCTCCCAATTAGCTAAAGGTAGTGTGCTTTTACCACAAGTTTACCAGCTACGTCTACTCAAGGAAGCTCAGGAGAAGGCGTGACACGTCTCTTCACAGCATACAATGTCTTCTTGTAAGTTCTGACTTATGTTTGAAATCCACATATCATTCGATTTGATTACTTATTTTTCGGCGTGTCGCACATTTGCTATGTAGTGACAAATTGGGTTCACACTAGACTGCGCAGATCACTGAATCGATTTTATTTGGAATCCTTGCATGAAGAGCTCGAGCTGCAAGGTGCTTGCGGAGGTGGCCAGGGCTATCGTCAACATTACCCTGGCTGTCTCGTTTACGTTGAGCGGCCACATGTACAAGCCTAAAGGCAACAAACCTGAAGACTACAAGCTCTTTAGCCCATGCGAGAACTTTCACGGAAATTACTACGTGACTCCGTACGAGGTGAGCTGCAAGAGTGCTGGAACTCTGGATGAAAATAGTGACATGAAAACCATCAAGTTTTTTCACAGCGAGGTCGTCTATAAATAATATCCATCAGATCGTTCCCGGCAAGAAACAAATCATAGACAAATGATTTTCAGTGCATAGCAAAAGTCCTAAAATAGTAAAAATGTCCGAGGACCTCTATACTTTAGGGATGGCTTTTATGTTCCTTTGAAAAAATTCTTCTGAGCGATACCGTTATGTTCAGAGGTGTGGCTCACATTAAGAAGACTGGTGTAAGCGTTGGGCGTGTAAGCTGGCTTTTCAACACTATGTGTTGCATAGTGAACGATGTCCATCTATAGAGGAAGTATGGTTTCAACTACAATTTATAGTCCTCTTCAACGCCAAATACTTCTGCAGACATTGCGTAATTCCTCCGCTCCTCCGAGGGCACCTGTGCAGCGCACTAGAACCTGAGCCATGATAGGCGTAGTCATGCTGTTATAAAACATATTTCTACCCACAAATCGCGTGTCCTTAGCTTATGGCCTCATAATTCAACATATGAAATAACTAGTTATAGCAAAACAGCGTACCAAATTAAGCCAAACCGGAGGCTTTTTTGGCTTCCCTTTTCACTAAGTGAAAGGCTTATGATTTTTAACAGAGATGGATATGCATCTCCGTGTGCCCATGCTTTTTTTAAGGCACACATAATTGCAGAGAACGAAAATGCTCTAGGCAAATAATGTTCGAGCTAACACTGGCAAAGCATTGCAACTTTGCTGGTCATAGCTGAAAGCCTGAAAGATGCGTTTAACTTCCTGTAACATTTACACTAGTCAGGTGGCGAGGACTCTTATTGGTTGCGAGACTTCCGCATGCGTGCCATTACAAACATCAGTGTTCGACCATTCTGAGTGATATGGGGCGCATCTCCAAGATATCTATGTAGGTGATGTGTCAATCTTTATACCATCACTGACTTTCTAGGCAAAAGATCACACCATGTGGCATCATGAACATATCCATAGCTGGAGCTCAGACGCCAGGCAGAAAACAATTTGACCTTGAATTTGAAAATCGCGTCTGTAAACACATGGTCCCGCAATTTATCCTCATCTTCCACTTAATTAATTCATTGATTGTAGGGTTTACCGCGCCTACGCGATGCAGGCGATGAGGCGCGCTGTAGTGGAAGGCTTCAGAATATTTTGACCACCCGGGAATCTTTAACGCACGCCGAAATATCGTACACATGGGCGTTTTTTTGCTTTTTGCCTTCACCAAAAAAGCAGCCGCCGAAGCTGGGAATCGAACCCGCATCCTCGTGCTCACAGCACAATGCCTCAGCCACTAAGCCAACGCGGCGGGTCTACTTCGTTAATTCTTTGACGAACGAGAACAGCCTTCATTCCCCTACCAAGTCTAACGCTGTCCAAGCAATTCGTTGAAATATTTAGAGCACTGATGCACACGGGGGCATGCTTTTTTAACAGTTTCCTCTTACATCTCTTACAGTTATTATGCACTCCAAACATCCGTTTCTTCGACAAAGTTCAAAGAAGTGAGCATTCTATGTTCACGTTCAACACCTCTGCTCAACGAGCACTGACATTCGAAAGCGACGCGACGATAAAGAACAAGGTCGGTGCGGTACCCTCGATGATGAAAGTTTGATAATAATGATCGTGTTGTGAGGGTTTTACCTTGTTGTATCCACGACCGGCGTTGTAGTACTAGACTTGTGTTGGCGAGAAAGGTGTGCTTTGGTGAGAAGGGCAAGATCAGCTCTAGACAACACCTCCGAAGGTCGTTTTCGGTCAAGGAAGTTCCTTCCACACGAACAGGGCTGTGAAATTAGTGTCGCGAGGTGCGCTAAATGCGTTCCGAAACCATCGTGTCGCAAGATTCGAATTCCTGCTCAGTTTTTCACTTGCATCATTCACACCTCATTACTTCTTTTTGTAAGGCTACACAGGAATTAGCTCTGGCATAGCTTGGTGGGCAGAATGTTACCTTATCAGCCGGAAGCCGGCCGACATCGAAGGGATGAAATTCGAAAACTTTTTCTTCCGACAAAAAACTAAACAACAATAGGCATGCAAAAATGCTTGCCGATATACCCCTTCACCCGAAGGTTTTATTTCTTCCCCGTCAATATTCAGTGCAGCAATTGCCATATCGCCTTTTTGGGTAAGCACCCCGGTCTGGTAACAGTCCAGCAGAGGCGTAACAAAAATATTTTCAGCGGTTGTGATACGCTTCATGCAAAAAAATAATTAAAGTAATGATATCGTGCACTCAAATAATGTCTTATTTTCGTTTTGTTATCCCATTTTAGGTTTTCTTTTTTATTATATAAATGCAGTTCTGTAGATGCTAATGTGTAGATATAGATATAATATGTAGATGCAGATGTAATAGCGTGGAGAAAAAATGCCCTAAATCAAGGGGAGAAATGCAACTCCTCAGAAAACTTGGGGGGTGTTGTGGCACCAAAACACACCCCCGGAACGAACCCGGCATCTTCGTCATGTCTATCAGGAGAATTCTTGGTCGTGCCATCGTTGACCAATTCCGCGGATGCTAAGGTGGGACTAGCCAGTTTATATTCCGTGCCATCTCTTCGGGAAAAACGACGGCCGGCTGTTTGGCGGTCCGTGATTCCAGTAGCGGCGAAATCTAATAAAACCGCATCGAATACTAACTCATGCCTTAAATAACCTCATTTCCCCTAACCTAACCACATACTTTATCAATTTTATTTTACTGAGAACGGTGCAATACAGTGAATCAAAATGCATCGATACGCTGTTAGGTTATTTTGGCCTACTTATCATGATGAATGCAGCTAAGGTAGTAAGAACTGCTATTACCACATGTGTTTAGACCGACAGGTATTCGAAACAATACGATTACGAAGGGTGTCAATGCATACCTATCATTCTTTTCAGTTAGTATATCTTTTCCGGTGAAGTGTTATTCTCAAGATTGCCGCAAAGGTGGACAGAAAGCAGAGCTGTCAGCAACATCAGGCAACATCACCCAAGCCACATGGAAAATACCAAAACAATTTAAAAGTCAATATTGCCCTCCCAACTGACCAGCGGGGCATTCATTGGATGCTTAATTGGATGTTCCTCAGCCATCCCACTGTTACAATTGTAGGAATTACCTGTTTAAAACCAAAACAGTCCTCCAAGAAACCCTAAATTATTAAAAGGTGGAGTTGAACTCGAAGGCTCTATTTCGAAGTGACCTCACGTTATGTAATGACAGATGTGAGTGCTTGATGGGAGCACAGTCACCTGCAAAACCCTTCTGCGACCTTGTCGGTGCGGGGACAACTGCCCCCGCTGGCAAAGACAGTTGATGCCCGAAAGAAAAAAATGGGGGATTGAGGTTTCTTAGCCTCAAGTGTTAACACGCTTGTACACAGAAAATCCGGGCCTCCCTGTATCCTTTAGAAGTTGTAAGGCTAAGGCAGAGAGATTGTAGAAAATTCTATACACAGGTGTGATTGCCGCTCCTTCAGCAGCCTCGCATTGGGGAAAGACCACGCGTAGAGCAGGGAAAGACGCATCACAGGACGCACAGCTTCCTTTACCGGACTCTCTGCGCGACACGTGCGGATACGAGAATGGTTGTCAGGAACGCCCGTGTGCTATGCACGTGTAATTGAGGAAGTCAACCATGCGAAAATTCGCCTGGTCGGTTCCCGGGGTCCCGTCGCCTCCTTTCGGGATCATCGTTCAAGCAGGTCAAAGTTTTGGGGCTGTATAGAAAAGTTTGTAATCAATAAACTATTCGTTTCAGGACATTCGTGCCAGACAGCAAAGAGCCTCATTATTTTCCGTAACTCTTTGCGCTCGGGAAGGGCGCGGCTCTTAAACACGTGAGAGTTTGCAATGACAACAGTCTCTTCGACAAATATAGAAAACCTCTATAAAGACCTAACTAGTATAACGGATTCGTGCGACCTCTAGGGAATGTTTTTAAACACACATGTAATTGTTCTAATGCGCATTACACGCAAGAAAGTGCCTTTAGGCTATACCTACATGCAGGCAACATCACCCTTAAAAGAAGTCACTTCAGTAAAATATTTGGGTTTTATATTAACAAATACTTTATCACAGAATGATAACATTGACAAGCTATGTTCATCTGCTTTTCATCAGCTGTTTTTATAAGACATAAACTTAAAGCAGCTCCCTCGAATGTTAAATTAGGCTATTGAGTTATAACTCATTGATGAGGCGAGAGCTGGAGTACGCGTAAAAAATTTGAGACCCGTTGGCATCTTCTAACATCAGAAAGTTGGAAAAATCCAAAGTAAAGCCAGCAGATTCATATAATCTAAATTTTAACCTTAATGTTCGCCTAAGATATTCTGCGGGATAGTAACAATCCTTCACTTTAGGTACATCAGAGGACACTCCATTCAGATTTTTTTTTTCTCTTCTCGTCGATAGAAATCCTGGCCAGGATCACAGTAACTACGCGGTTCCTTTTTTAAGTCTACACGCCTTGATCACACGGAAAAGATGACGCCAGTTTTTTACCAGGCTATAAATCTTTGGAACGCTCATATACGACCCCATAGTGCTAACTCGCTTACTTGTTGTTCTCATGTTTATTGTGTATTGTTGTTTTTGTTCTTCTTGTAGAGCGTCTGCCCTGCTATTAACTATGTAATGTCTGCAGTATGCACACAAATAAATAAATAAATAAATAAATAAATAAATAAATACATGTCGCAGTAACACGATTCGACCCCGTGATGCGTTATACGAGGGACAGGAGTCGTACTGTGAGTCAAAACTGTGTTGCTTGCTATCCACGGTGTAGGTATGCGAAGCGAAGAGCACCTGCCAAGGAGTGACCTTTGGCGTGGCAGCCTACGACATTGAATACGACGACCAGCCACACAATGAGCAGTGCCCGGAGTTTGGCCTCGTGGGTCCTTTCGGGCGCGTGGCCTTTCTGAAAAAATTGAACACCTACCTTAGTGATCTTTCCTCGGCAGCCGCGTTCAAAAAAGAAGAATGCTTGCGTGTCGAACTTCGTTGATTGTGGATGCGTTGACACATGCCACTAGCAAGACCTTTGCTGCCAATAAAGAAAATCGCTTAGCACCTCCTCGTGCCGTTCTTTGATCAAGCATGCAACGCCCACAGCAAGAAAAAAAAACGATGTAGAAACGCCCACAGGAAATTTTGAATAGTGCGTAAACACCTGCACACGTGCTTATGTCCACGCATACACCTTTACCAATACTGTTAAGACCTTGGGTACTCGGTGAGGTAAGGCGTTGATGTTACGACAAAGCCGTCTCCAAACACCGGTTCAGCACCCAACGATGATGATGATCAGTCCCGTATTAGACGAAGCGTTCCTCGATGTGCTTGAGGATGGCGATAATGCGGAAGTGAAATAAATTATTTTATACGCTACGGAGCTTCCCGCCCGTCGAGGCAATCACAAAGAAGAACGACAATGGAACGGGTTCCGCCGAAACACAAGCACAATCGGGGTGCCTTGGCATCGGCGGTCGGACTGTGGAGTGGCGGGGGTTATGCGGAAGTTGACCAGTGAAGTTTTCTCTAGAACAGTGTACGGTTCAAGAAAACGGTGAAGGAACTTTTCGCAAAGTCCCGGAACCCGGAAAGGAGTCCATAACAAACCTTCATCGCCAGGTCGGAAATTAACAGTCCGGTGAGAGGCGATGTAGCAATCTTTCCTGTACTGCTGACACCCAGTAGTGCGGTCACGGGCGAGCTGGCGGCAATACTTCACGCGAGAGATGAACTGTTCAGTTCTTGGAGCAGAACCTGGCACGGGGGCAGTAAAGAAACATGTGTCTAGTGGTGGGGACGGTGCGGCCGTATACGAGGAAGAATGGGAAATACCGGTGGCATTGTTGGGTAGCCGTATTGTAAGCAAATGTAACGAACGGGAGTACGTGGTCCCGATTTCTGTAATAAGGTGCAATGTACATTGAAAGCATGTCAGCAAACGTGCAATAAAATATTTCAGTGAGTCCATTAGTCTGAGGGTGATATCCGGTGGTCAATTTGTGAAACCTTCGTAAGGTATGTAAGATCTCTGCAACGATGTTCGAGAAAAACGTTCTCTCCCGGTCACGTAGCTGAACGCGAGAGGTGCCATGCCGCCAGACGTTGCGATGTAAAAGGAAGCGGGCGACATCTTCGGCACATCCAGTACGCAGGGAAGCCGTTTCATAATAGCGTGTCAGAGGGTCCACAGCTGTCATAATCCTGCAGTAAACGATAGAAGTTTGAGGTAGCGGCCCGTACAAATCAATTCCAACAACCTCAAAACGCTCAGCGGGGCACCAGATAGGTTGTTGCTGTCCAGTCGTAGGTGATGTAGTTGCACTTTCGACGCTGGCAGGTGGTAAAGGACGCGACGTACTTGGATACGTTTGTAGACATGCCAGGCCAAAAGAAACGGGCTCGGATGCGGTCATACGTTTGCTGATGTCCAAGGTGGCCAGCGGTCACATCGTCTTAAAAGGCCACTAAACGTTTTTGCTGCGGTGCCCACGGTGCAGCGGGAACCCACTTTTCTCCAAAACGATGGTAATTATGATGACGCACACGCCATCGACAACCCAAATCGACAACCCAAACGGCCGTTAAATGTCGCCAAATTTCTGGACAGAGAAAACGACTGCAAGGCATTTCTGTTCTGTGATCCTGTAGTTTTTTCGGAGGGCGTGAGAGAGCGAATGGCATAAGCAACAGGCCGCTCTCTTTATTGATGATCAGGTTGGAGGAGAGTGGCGCCAATGCCGGTCCCGCTGGCGTCGGTATGGATATGTGCGTGTTTCGTCTCATCGAAGTGGCACGACACTGGGCGACAAGTAAGCGCACATTTAAGACCTTGAAAAGCTTTTTTGCAGTCGTCGAACAAGGCGAAGGAAACTTCGGTTTCAGACGCCTGTTGATAGGTGAAGCAAGGGTGGCAGGACCGAGAATAAATGGGTGAAAGTAAGAGGAAAGGCCGAAGAAACTACAGGGGGCTTTTTGTTGTAGCGGTCGAGGAAACTTGAGCGCAGCTGTTGTTTTGTCTGGGTGTGGTTGGATGCCTTCTTTTCTGAAAATATGGTTGAGGACTTCGATGGTTTCTTTCGCAAAACGGCATTGCTTTGTTTTGAGCTGAATTTCAGCATTTTCTAAACATGTAAGCAATTCGTTCAAGTCCTCAAGGTGCTGAGGAAAAGTCGATGAGAAGATCACAATTTTATTAAAATACAACAAACATGTCCCCCATTTCAGTGCACGCTGCACTATATCCACGAGACGCTCAAAAGTAGCTGGGGCTTTACATAATCCAAAAGGCAAAACATTGAATTTATAAAGTCGGTCCGTGGAGGACAACGCGGTTTTTGCTTTGTCAGGTTCATGCATCGGGATTTGCAAATAGCCGGATTGGAGGTCAATGCTCGAGACCGATTCCGCACCCGGTAAACAGTCGAAAGTGTCATCAATTCGGGGCATGTGGTATACAACTTTACGAGTAATTTTGTTTAGTGCACAATAATCAACGCAGAAACGCACTGAAACGTATTTTTTACGAACCAAAACTACGGGTGACGACCACGGGCTTACAGAGGGGCGAATAGTGTTGCGTTCAAGCATCTCCGAAACATGGTCCTCGATGATCTTTTGTTCAGACGAAGAAACACAACACGGACGGCGGTTGATGATACGAGAGCCATCCGGGTCAGTGCAGTGTGCTGTTTCAGGTTTCAGGTTTTAGGTTTTATACAAAAATATGTTCATACAAGAAAAGAACAATACAAATTTACAGAAGGAGGTTCCAGAGTTTACACTGCCGAGGGGACCTGATGTGGTGTGCGCAAAAGAAACGCACACAGGCAAGTAGAGCGTTACAGAAATCAGTGAAGCAATTTTTGCCAAAGAACAAAAACTAATATCAATATAACATAATTAGGCAAACTTTTAATATATTCAAAGTACAAAATTTGACATATTAAACAAGGTTCATTGTAAATAATGGTGATTGATTAAGCGCAAATATATACCAAAAGCGATTTTTTCAGGATTTATGAAATAAGCATTCAGAGATGATGAATCCAATGTTTGTGGTAATGAATTTCAAAGCATTATTCCTGAAAAGAGGACTGTTTGTTTCCCGTAATTAGTGCGCACTTTTTGTAGTAGCATGTTGTTTTTTTTCGCGAATCTGGTATTATTGGTGTTTAGTAGTTGTGGGGCAGAAATAATATTAACCACAGTACCGTTATTTTGAATTCGATGAATTAAAATGCCGAACTTTAGTTGTAGTGAGTATGTCAGTGGAAGAATTTTGAGATTCGGGTAGGTTGGGAAGGAAGATGTCTGAACAGGATTGAATGTAATCAGTTGGACTGCTTGGTTTTGCAAGTGTTCATATTGCAGATAATATTGGGACTGTTCAATTAGGATCTGTTTATTCGTTTGCCCTCCGATGTCACTGATGCTTCCTAATAACACAAATGTGTTCATAAAATGTTTTTGGTAAGTTTAGCATCTAACCCCTTTTTTTCACACACCGTGTTGATCATGCCAAGATTATTTTATGAAAAATTGCAATATGGCAAAATGTCACCTTTGAAAGCAGCACGCCTTCTGGAACAACCACTCGAATGTTGTTTGTACACGCATAAAATATTCTTTTAAAACAACGGGTGTAGAAGATGTGCCGCAAACTCTTCTTGTAGTGTGAAAAATAGAAATGATTTGATGTTACGTCTGAGATTGGTAACCTTTTGGTGATAAGACTCTAAGAAATGATTCTTGTCACAGATGAAATGTTTACGTTTTGGCAGTACACTCAGGTCAGACTGAAGGTTGAAAGTGACACATGTACCCTTATCTGCCAGTCACTAATATAGGAATGCGTAGGGTGCCACTCAAGAGAACCTTTCCTGCTCCTTTAGTAAAAGCCAAATATCAGAGTGCCATTTGAAACAAGGTACAGCCATCATATCAAAAATTACGCCACTGTAAGAGCCGCAACTTTACACTTCTCTTCGTGCTGACCCAATTGAAGCCGTGCTCATCAACTACAAAATTATTTGACCAACTTTTGCGTACAATTTTTTTGATAATGAGTTTCGATGATGAAAGTAAGTGTAATCTCAGATTACCAGCCACGGAAAAAAATGTTAAAGCGAACTGTCAATTGTTCCGCGATGAGTAGGTGTAAAACGCAAAAGAAAGTTCTAAGATGGTGACAGTGTCATTGGACAAGTAATTTATGAGTCTGGCCCAGTTGGCAGTGTTTGAAACGTTAAGCACCCTTACCAAATTGGCAATCTCACGAAAATACCTACAACACAAACGTAGTCCTACATAAAGAACTACGCTCTTTTATGCCAGCAACACATTCCACCCGTATATAAGACAAGGTAACAACTGCCAATGTATTTCTAGCAAAAATGTTGCCACCCGGAGAAGTCGAAACACCTCTGCTTAATGACTGCGTGGCATGTACAGGTTCGCGCAGCAGTAAATATATCACGGGAACGGTGGCCGAACTACACCGCTGCGCCCCGTATGGGCGCCGACGAAAGCAAGGAGCGCCGGTCTAAGAGTGTGATCGCACTACCCCCGCCGCCCTATCTAATATGTAATTCGCCGCTCTGCTGGCGTGTCATGCTAGGTGCGACGGTTTTCTAAAGGCAGCATTGGGCTATAGAGGGGTGCTAGTTGCATCGCGCTCGCAGGCATCAGCGTGGAATCTCCCGCTGTTCACGAAGCTGCGCGCGCCCAGAAACGTTCATTGCTGCGCGCTGTAAATGGCGACATGAACTTGCAGGCCGCAGCAGTTTGGCATAGCATGTCATTGCGGTGTAGTTTATTGTAAGCTGAGAATAAAATTGCTTTGGAGAAATAAAAAGCATTTTCGCAGAAATTTTTGTTATTCGGAAAAAAATCCTATTTCCAAATTTTTATTTTTATTTTGTGTTTCTATCAAGTTACAGCTGCCACTCAGCTCAGGTCTGTTTGAAAAACGTAAAATACAAAATGCCCGTGTGGTGGGAATTGTGTGCGTAATGAACGCCCTTAAGAATACAAATCGCCTGCTATTACAGCCGGCCTCATCGGACGCATAATTTGTGGTTGAATTAAAACCGACGATGTTATTTTCATCGAGCACCTTATATTAGTTAAGAAAATGTGGCAGCATGAAATTAAACAGCGCATTGAAGTTAGAGATATCTTCAAGGTATGACCCTTAGGTCTTGCAAAAAGGCGCCGTCAGGGTTCCAAATATAGTCCTCATGACCGTTGACGACTATACTCATCATCGGTTATTTTGGTACAAAATCTTATGAAGGCTATACTCTTCAACCGGAGCGAAACGGTTAATGCGACAACAAAATATGCGCCCTGTGAGGCCCGCTGTAATAGAAGGCAATTGTTGTATTTTTTTACAGCGTTCTTTACTACCTGAAATATCCCCCGCATGGGCATTTTGTATTTTCCTTTCTTTAGTAAAGACGTGAAATGCGTGGCAGCAGTAACTTGGGAGACACTCAAAATTTAAAAAGAAAGAACAATGTTGAAAGTGATTTTTTTCACGAATAACAAAAGTATCTGTGAATATGCTTTCTATATCGTCCATGGCAATTGTGTTGTCGGATTACAATAAATTACATCGTAATGACTTGCTATGTCAAACAGCAGCGGCCTACACGATTATGCCACCCTTAACAGTGCGCAACAATGAACGTTTCTGAGTGCTCGTAGCTTCGTCCAGCCCAACAGCGGCGAATTCGGCCCGCACAGATGCTTGTGAGTGTAAAGCAGCCAGCGCCCCTCTATAGCCCAACGCTGCCTTTAAAATCCGTCGCACCCAGCATGAAACGCCAGTATAGCGTCCATTAAACATATCAGATAGGGCGGCAGGGGCAGTGCGACGCACTCTTAGACCAGCGCTCCTTGGCTCCCATAGGCGCCCATACGACGCGCAGCGATTTAGTTTAGCCACCGCTCCCGTGCTACCTTTACTTATGTGCGGACCTGTACAAACACTCAGTCGTATTTCGACAAAATCTGTGATGCTATACACCCGCTGATATTTCGATGGGCCCAGTGCGCAACCACACTTCGTCAACATGTTTCGCAAATTTCTCGTCAGTAAAAATGTTCTTGCTCCAAATTCGATAAGGACATTACTGAGAACAATTTTGGTCAATGCCAGATTTCATGCAGTCCTTCCTGAAATTTTTTGGTGAACCTGCCGCGTCACTGTTATTAGGAATCTCGCTGTGCCTGACGTATAAGGCTTTTTCAGGGATCCAAGAAATGTGCAGCGAATTTTGACGTTTCCTCAGTGCTTCCGCATCCCATGGCTAGGTGGTGGTGATCTGCGAAATTCGGCGAGTCTTCTATGTTACCCACGACTACCGTATAAGTCATTTAAACGGCGAGCCTTTTATAAACACCCCAATTAGTGAACCAGCCGAACTGGATGTCTGAATGTTCTTTCTTGGTGTAAATCTATGTTCGTACTTCTGTAACAATTCATTATTTGATCGAACAGTCGCATACGTTTATTATGCCAATTGTTAAATATGCATTAGGTGCCTGTGCCTGCTTGGGTTAAAAAAATGTCAATAGGTGTTGTACATGAGGCACACGCAGAGTAGGTGTTCTAGCGTCGCTGGTTCCAGGCAGTCCACACATGTGGAGGAGTTCTTGCACCCGTGTCGGTGCAGGCACTCCGCCACATGGCAGCAGTTGAGCCGCATGCGGAGAATCCGGCAGGGGGCATCCCTGATGATGCTTGCAGGCCGGGGCTATTGCGCCAGGCCACTAAAAATCCGACCCCCCTCGCATTGTTAGTGGTCTGGCCTAACAGCTGCTGCCTGCACGCATCAGCAGGGAGTCCCACTGCCTGCTTTTCCTCATGCGGCTAAACTGCTGCCGACTGCCAGCACGATTGAGAAGGCCCTCGAAATGCGCGCTAAGCAGTACGACCGAAACTTTCTTGCCGCGGCCAGTGGGAACTACGTCGGCAAGATGCGGATTCTGGCTGATAGCCTACGGGAGACTATACGCGCAGTAGTGAGAGAGGAGCTGCAGAAACTTCTCGCCACGCTGCCGCAGCCCCAAGTGGCGACCATTACCGACGTGATTAAGGAAGAAGTGCAACAAGCGTTGGGAACTTCTACGCCATCCGAAGTACTCCGACAGCCACAAGCTACGACATACTCCGCGGCTGTTCATCGACCCAACCCTGCTCCAACACGACGTCAAGACGCCCCGCCGTACCGCCGCCCACTGTCGCCCGCCCAAGCCCCAGTAGTCGAAACCAGATGCCGAGGAAGACGGACGTATTGTGAACTCCTGATACTCGTCCTCAGTGCTAACACTGCGGAGAGGCCGACCACATCTACCGTCGCTTCCCATACAAGAGACTCGGACTACCTGCTTTCGCAGTCGATGCACCTCGCCCCTCCCTGGCCAACGACGACGTGAGATCGACGAATGTCTATCTCAAAGCAGCGGTGGCCCGCCTCGTTTCAACTGTTTGCCGTCTCCCTTCCCATACCAGTCGCCGAACCACCGTAGCAATACTGACTTCACATGTGGAAGGTCGCCCCGCCCACGCAGGGGAAACTAAAGGCAGCAACTTTTGGAGGTGAAGTTGCTCAACGACAGAAAAATGAAAACCCTCCAAAAACGCAAGGGCGCCCCGAAGACCGTGATTCTTGACATGCCCTCATCACGACGTCCCGACGGAGCCCTCCCGAGACTCCCGAACACAACGACTGCTACAGAGCGCGACACGTACCCAACATGACCGCGACGGCTTCTGAGACAACGACGACTACCACGCACAGTGCCCGATCTTTAACACGCAAAATCCGAGATTCGACGGATCGATTCACCCGGAACTCGAGGAATGCGGCATCCGACGTCCAGTTGGTCATCGAGGGCTTTGACGTAGTCGCATCATCGACACGGGAACCGACTACTCGGTAATGAGTGGGTAATTCGCGCATAAGCTGAAGAAAGTTTCGACAAGGTGGGACGCTCCGCATCTACGCACAGCGGGGGTCATCTCGTAACGCCAAGTGGAACGTGCACATCACACGTCACCATATGCGGCACCACGTACCCTGCTGCGTTCGCCATTTTGCCTAACTGCTCCCGCGGCGTAATTCTCAGGATCGACTTTTTGTGGACAACGGCGCAATATTTGACCTGCAGACCAAGTCGATAACTTTTTCCTCCGGCCACTCCATGACGCCGCAACGGAACCCCGATTACCGTGCTGCTGTAAGGATCGCTGACGATTACGTCACCCTGCAACCCCACGTTGGCTTGATAATAGCCCTTTACTGTGAGGACGCTGCTCCTGACATTGACGCTATCATAGAGAATACCCAAATGTTGCTTCTCAACTGCGGTGTCGGCGTCGCAAGAGCAATTACGCGCTTTAAGCAATGAAAACCAACGTTTTCATCCCCAATTTCACCGAGGAGTGCAAGCATCTGAAAAAGGGCGCTGCAGTTGAGTTTCTCGAAGAAACGCAAGATACAAGTCAAGTCATTGCGGTCGCCGACTTTGAACGCGCACGCGCAGATGTTTTCAAGCTGCCACATCCATTGATTGATTTCATTGAAGGGTTTAACGCGCCGACGCGACGCGGACGATGGGATGGGATCTTTATGTGCGCCGAAATATCGTACACATGGGCGTTTTTGCGTTTCGCCTTCATCATAAAAGGGGCCGTCGCGGCCGGGAATTGAACCCGCCACCTTGTGCTTAGCAGCGCAATACCGAATCCATTCGACATGAACGCAGCGCTGCCGCAAGAACTCGGGGTAAATTATTAGATTTGTTGCGTCGCTACAGCGACAGTTTTTCGTCAATCTCAAAATTACGTCGCACACCCCTAGCGAAGCACCGAATTACAACCGAAGACGGAACATGACCCACCCGACAGCCACCGTACCGCGTGTCTTCAAACAAGAGGGAAGGCATCCGGACACAAGTCGAAGACATGCTCAGCGACGACATTACACAGCCATCGAAAATCCCATGTGCTACTCCGGTCGTACTCGTGAGGAAAAAAGATGGCACATTGAAGGTCCGCTATACCGAGGTTCCCAAGATTGAAAGATAGGAAGGGCGTGCGAAGATTTCTCGGACTGTGCGCATACCACCGGTGCTTCGTCTCAAACTTCGCACGCATTGCGGAGCCACTCGCGCACTTGACGAGAGATAAAACACCTTTTAGCTTGGAAAACGCCCAAGAAAAAGCATTTTGCGATCTGCAACAATGCCTCAACAACCCTCCCGTGCTCAAGCATTCACACGAAAACGCCCAAACGGAAATGCATACGGACGCCTTATTATAGGCTTGGGTGCGGTCCTCGTAGAAAAGCAAAGCGGGGGCGAAAAGGTAATCGTTTATGCCAGCGTGGTGTGTCCAAGGCAGAAAAAAAACTACTCAGCCTCAGAAATAATGCCACCCTATTAAATGGCCTATTTGAAATTTAGCCGGTACGTGTATGGAAGACCATTCAAGGTTGGGACAGACCACCATGCGCCGCGTTCGCTCGCCCATTTGAAGGACCCCTCTGGCCGAGTTGGTAGGTGGAGCTTGCGCATGCAACAATTCGACGTGAGGGTAGTCTATAAATCCGGGTGGAAACCCTCCGATACTTACTGCCTGACTCGCGCCACCGTCGACCCACCACCACCAGACTTTGACGAAGACAGCACAATCTTCGGAGTGGTGACGGAGAGCGACCTAGCCGCCCAGCAGCGTGCCAACCCCGAGTTACGCGTAAAGATCCCTTACTTTGAAAGAGAAAACGTCGCCGTGCCTAGGGCCTTCAAACCGAACTTACCAGCGTTCAGCCTGAAAAACTCCGTTCTCGTGAAGAAGAATTTCAGTCACGAAACAAGAACGAATTAACTTTTTGTCATCTCTAGAGACGTTTGTGACGAAATATTGGGAGTATGCCACGACGACCCGTCTTCCGGACATGTCTGCACAGCTGGCAGTATTGGAAAAATTAAAGCAAAGTACTACTGGCGCAGCCTTACATATGATGTCACCCACTACTTTCAGAGCTGCCGTGACAGCCAGCGACGAAATGTGCCACCGACGAGACCCGCCGGACTTCTGCAGCCGATCGCCGTCCCAAGGAGGCCCTTCCCACAGATTGAAATGGAACTTCTGGGCCCGATCTCTACGTCATGGTCCGAGAACAAGTGGATTGTCGTAGCAACAGACTACGTGACGCGCTACGCAGAGACGGCTGCTCTTCTGAGGGGACTGCACAACAAGTTGCCAACTTCTTACAGCGAGTTGTGCTGCGACATGAAGCCCCTGAAATCCCAATTAAGCACCATGGAACGGCCTCCACTGTGGAGCTCATGCAAGGAATCTTACGCTACAGCAACACTCATCACCGAGGAACGACGGCGTATCACCCTTAAACGAACGGACTGACGGAACGCCTGAACAAGACAATCGCGGATATGCTGTCTATGTACGTCGACGTTGAACATAAGACTTGGGACGAAGTCCTACCCTATGCCACGTTTGCGTACAACACGGCTATCCATGAAAAAACGCACATAACACCGTTCGTGCTTGTCTACGGAAGACGGCCGACTACGATGCTTGACGCCATTCTTTTCTATGTGGAAGACGACGACCTCAACGGCGACGTCCCAATTTACCTTCAGCGTGCGGATGAGGCCCGCCAGCTCGCTCGAGTTTGCACAACTGATCAGCAACTGGTGGATGCGAGGCGCTACAACCTCCGACACCGAGACGCGGAGTACCGCCCATGGGATCGTGCGAGGGTTTGGACTCCCATCCGACGACGTGGTCTCAGAAGCGTCTACAACGTACTTCGGACCCTACCCAATTCTACAACGTGTTGGCTACTTACCTACGAGGTGATTTCCGATGGTGATTCCGGAACATCACGATGACGAACGTGGCCCGAAGTCGTCCAAGGGTTCGCTTAAAACCTTCCTACCCACGATGACGGATTTTGATTTTTTTGTGTTCGGACTATCACTTATGAGAGCATCCGGTCGATTCACTCTAAGATGGAGATGGGCGGGGTAATGCCGCGAACTATGCAGTGGGTTTGTTTATTCGTGTTTTGCTTTTGCTACCCACCTGCACCGGTCTGTGTTATCGGTGTTGTCTGTATGCCAAGGGAGGCGCGTGCTCCGTTCTTTCTTTGTGTGTGGCATATGTTATCTTTTCTGATAGCACAGCGTTCCCAACTAACGAGAACAGCCTAGAATAATATTCGCTGATCTACAATGTTCTGGATACAATTTGACTATTCGAGAAACCCTCGTGCCGAGTGATAAATTCCTGCAGAGCAGATGCCGCGGCATTCGAATCGTCGACGCTCGCCTTCGCACGCCACTTTGTTGACAGCGACTTCGCAGTCTGTATTCTTTGAGTTGTTATGGGAGCACATTTTCGCTCCATTAAACGTGTTTTTCTTGAAGACAACTGCTTCTTCGTTGGCCACGTGACAATAGAAAGTGGACCTGTTTTTTTATGTTGCGATACGCGAGCTCTGGCACAATTTCGCACTCCACAACTCTTCTACTATATCAAACATTAAAACTCGAACAGGTTTCGTTGAAGAACAATCGTAAAAAATGACCCTTAGTCGAAGTCGAAGGGCAAAATCGAAAGTCCCTTGACCGTGCGCGAATGATTCAATCGGATACACGTTAGAATCAAACGCGAGGAAGCGAGCTACTATGCTGACCATGCAAATCATTTTTACTTTCAGGCGCTTGATGTACCTGTGGTTATAATTACCATCACTTTCTGAAACATGTGTAGTAATGGTAGATCTTGGCAGTGCGTTTTCTCTTTTCTATACAGTTAGTAAGGAATAGAGAAATTTGATTAAAAATGTGAAATTCATGGCTAGTACACCCTCCAATTATGGATGAACAAATGAGCTGTAAAGTTGATGTCCCACACAAACGGGCCTACGTGTTGCTGAACACGCTTTTAGATTAAGTAAATTCAATTGTAGTACACTGACAGATGCCCACTCCCACACACCGGTGGAATATAACAAGCAAAATACCTGCAATACAAAACTTTTAAACCCCTCCCTTTAGGATTGCGACTCATCCACAGTGTAATACATTACTGCACCCTTAGAGGTAACATCACTGTGCCTCACCCCAGCGGCACGGCAGACCGGGTCTGCCACAAAATTTTGAATGGTTCTGAATGAGGAAACTACAAGGCG
>NW_027526407.1:125197779-125351536 GCF_048455015.1 Haemaphysalis longicornis
TCAGTCGGCGGACGCATTTTAGAAGTATACCGGTTAGGGAGCTCACAAGCGATAGGAGGTGTTCTCGGAAGAGTGAGGTATACCTGATAAAGCCATCTGATTTCAGTTTGTGCTAGATTCTACAGGCTCCATGTGTCATAAGAATCTGTTTTGAAAACGCGTTTAGCTTTGGATTTGGATTACTATATAAACCCGTACCCGCGCTACTCGTGGACTCTATTGGAATGTTTGCGAGGGTTGACCTCTTGACACTACGACGCCGAAATAATTTTTTTGTCATGTGCTGATTACCGCATATAATTGTACACTATCCATTGTACTGGCTGCATCTCTTCTTTACAGCATATTCGAGAATTTTCCTATTAAACTTCCGTATGTCACCTGTCTTACGGTTATTAACTTGGAAATGTCTGCTGGTTCTATTTTGTCAGCTAAGGTGGAGATTGTCATAGTTTGTTGTTTCAAATTTAGCTCTTTCGTCTCCTGGGAAGTATTACTAGCTCCTTTCTAACCATCTTACCCCGACTTCTACTGCACACTGTCCCTTGAAATCTCCCGCATGAACCTATACCGACGTAAACTTGAACCTATAAATTACAACGGAGGAGAGAAAATATACTAAAGTATCATCACAAAATGTGAAGTGATACTTGCAACACTTCGGTACCTCCGGAGTAACCGTCCGGGGGGTAAAGGTGGCTTCACAAAAAGCAGTTCTTTACACCAGCACAAAACAGTGAATACACTTCTATATCTTCACTTTCCACAACAACATAGTCGAGACAACACGCAACTAGATTAATAAGTAAACATACCTCCTTCCTTTTTTCTTTCCGTCCTTCCTTCATGTTCTTCATGTCTGTGTCCCAGCTCAGTTAAAGGAACAGAAAAAAGAACCTCAGTGCATTATATCTATTTCAATGGAATATAAATATGTCGAATTGGCGCTGAGTTTTAAAATCCGTGCTTTATCAAAATTGTGGTTTTCTTGTAGATTAAGTTCGAAAAGGATTATATATATCCTCCGAAAACACAGCATAACAATGAAATCCGTCGAATCTTTTTATTAACAAATCTACAGGACTGTTTGCACATAAGAAATGGTTACAAAAACTTCGTAAACTGGCACGGCCACAATACTTTCTTCGGCAAATTGTTGATGGTGTCGGTTAACAAAAACTTCTGACCCCTCAGGTGTTTATGCTACTTTCTATTAGGGGTGTATAGTAGTGTTTGTTCGGTTTACAAACGCATGACTCATAACAATTTTCATTGAGTAAACTCTCCCGAAACAAACAGTAAGCTCTCACATGGCCTTTGTATTGCCGTTATAGCGCGTTTCAAACTCCACAAATATTTTGCTGTTTGCGAATACACTCCCATGCGAAATGAGCCACTATTGTGGTTGTATAACCGACTACATGCCTTGAAAACTAAAAACCATTTAAAATTGTGCTGACTACTGGGATGTGATGAGTGAAATAAAAAATATTGCCTCAAGATATGTTCTTCACCGCTTAAGTTTAATCTGCACAAATTGGTATGTTTACTCTGTTTTGTTAGGTTTGAGTTTTTCGCTTTGAAAACAGCAAATGTGAATTACTGATGGCCAAACATTCATAGTTGCACCAGAGACTAAATATGGTAAGCTACTTGAAGGTTGTAGCACATAAGAAAATTGCCCCAATTATTAGTTCATTTGTTGGTTGCATTGCTCACTAAAAATAATTCAAATTTGTGAAAGTTGGCACCTACTTATTTATTCACATTAAGTTCCTGTAAAGCATTTGTTTCGTGCTAACAATCACATTTGCTGACATACTTGCAGAAAATTCTTCTGGGAACAGCACGGAAGGTAAGTTTCTGTTACGTATTCCTCTTACATTAACTTACGTCGTATTTCTCCAAACCCTTTCATCCATAGCATCAAAATATCTAAGTTTCTAACACAAGTTCTCTAAAAATGGTTTCGGAAATTTAAAGATAATGGGATTAATAGTTACTAGTTACGAAAATACCTGGGAATGTTTGGTCAAAAAACAAGTGCCTCAAATACCTAGGGTATACAACGTGTCTGCACTTTATTATTACCCATACTCTCACCTACACTTACGGCAATGAGAGCCCAAAAGCCATTGCAACCTAAAACGCAGTATTCTACCTTAGGTTCTTACGGCACTAACTACACAAAATAACTTGAACAAGCGGCATAAAAGTCATACGTGAGAAATATTCATTGCCTTATGAAGCAAAATTTAGATGTTGGTCTGAGGATAAACCAGGCGGTTCAAATTACATATTTCGTTAATCGCCTTGGGTTTGCAACGGGAGATATTTGTCTTGAAATTTGCTCAAACGCCTGATATGACAATAGGCTCTCTAACTTTGTTCTATATCAATGAATGCTACATATACCAAACGGGTATGCAAAGGCTAGCCAAAAAACTCTATACAGTGGAAGAATAAGACAGGCTAAAATAGTTGAATTTCTACGTAAAATCACTGTCTCACTGTGTCTCGTACTACGTACAACGTGTCGTGGGTCGGAAAAAAAGCATCGCCATGAACGACAGCCGCGGTGCGGGGTCGGCGCCTGTGAAGCAGAAATAAGCAGCCACTTGCAAAGCTAACTGAATGTGTTGCTTTTTCTCAAATGTGACGTATGCATTGGAAGCAGTGTTTCTAACGCTGGTTTTAAATTAGATGTTTTAGTAATATAAAAGAGGTGTAAAAAACGTGTAGCGGTTTTTGAAATGTCTTAGAAGCGTCTTCCTGCGGAAGGTGAATACAGCTTCGGAAAAACGATGCCAAAAACGAATGCCGAAACACAGGTTGCAAGGACCTGTTAAGAACTGTCAAAACATGCGCCGAATATAAATACCGTAGAGTGGGTTACTTTTTAAGAACGATAATTTGGAAACAGATTACCTGTTGAAATACAAATAGGTTGACTTTTTTTTAAAGCTCTCGCGGCAAAATGTTCAGTCCAGGTGGCTTTCCTTTTAAAGCTGTTGCTGCAGAACATTCAGTCTGCTCACTTCGGGATCTGCTGCTTTTGCGACTATTTTGATGCGTTGTATGTTGTGCAAATAGCTTATTTACGTTTGTTGGAAATTAATTACGAAGGCTCGCCACTCATAAAAAAGAGTGTATAAATTGTGCAAATTATTTTTAACTGTTTAAAAAAACGTTATTGGCCCTAATTAAAACCAAAGTATCTGCGACTCTATGGTATTCTACTTATGCTAGAAAAGAACTCTTTTGTGTGCCTCCAACTTTGACTGTCCCAGGGGCCGAGCTGGACAATTTCATATTAATCGCTAGGTGTTTTACCTAGAGATTTTAAAGACGGGCTTAGGGTCGGTACTGCCATCGTCACCTCATACAGGGTAGTTGGGTCTCGTTCTCATTCATGCTATGGTGCACGGAAGAATGGCTTGCGTTAAGACAAGTTAAAATTCTGCAACCTCTATTTAAAACTCACAAAAAAAACCGAGAAAGCGCTTCTCCTTGTCTTTTTTTTTCTTGTGTTTTGTGTGGGATTCGGATTAACGTCACAGAAGCTTTTGATGTGAAACTGATGAAATGGGAATCGCTTTTATGGGCACTACGTAGAGAAAAGCGAACACTACACAAGCCTCTCAACAAAAAGCTGCGTCGCGTGGTGATAATCGACATTTATGGCCATTGTGTTCTGAACATATGCTTGTCCCATTGCGCATGGTGGGAGAAGTGCCCACGGTTAGAGAAGTTTGAACATTATGCCTTCGTTCATAACCAATAATAGTAATTGTAAGTGAAGCGACAGTTGGTTTTACCTTTTTCTAGGAATAAGCTTTGGAGTCTACAAGTATGAATTCAAGGTCAAGAATCCAAATCAATACGCACAAACTGAACGGCCCTGACCACTTACACAATGCGCTTCCACAAACTCACAAAAACTGCAGGTGCCGAATTAATAGTTTATCTCTTGCCAATCCCCCTGACTGGAGACATGCAGCACTTCTAGGTGATCATCATCCCCATCCTAATCTTAATAAGCACACGCATGAAAGGTGGCTTTGCCGCATGGCTTTTTGGAGGTAGACTAGAGGTGCGAATGGCGTTTGCGGTTGCACCACCAGTGAGTGCATAGCAGGCGGCTGGCATAAGCTGCTGACATGAAGCGAATCAATCAGGAGATTGGAATTTGATTGCACTCTTTTTGTGGCACAATAAAGCTTTCTGCTTCAACCATCTTTGTAGGCAGAGAAAGGCAGTTATGTTTATTGAAATTATGTATTGCCATAACCGCACAAGACGGTGACCATAGGGATAATGTTGAAGTGTCTGCTATTTTGCTGTATGCGTTTCTTTTGTGGTTGAGGCACTGGAGTGGTATTGCAGCGCAGTAAACCATTTTATCGTTGAATGCCACTGCAGTGAATTATACAGGTATGTCTCTGCACCTAATAAATTGAAAAAATAGAGAGCCATGCATGCCTAATGGACTGTTTTACGAAAAGATTGGTGGATTTTTCCATCTTGTAGACATTGACGTACGTTTATTTATTTTCAGAAGAAAACGGTCATCATAAATTGCGCTCGTATATTCAAGAAAAATAAATCAAGAAGCCAGATCCCCAAGCCTTGTATTTTTACAACCCCCAAACCTTACACTTACAATTTATGCCATCAATCTATTCTATATAGGCTTTTTGAGTCATTTCGCTAAATACTATTTTACTACGTTTTATGCACCAGAAAAGCTCGTGTTACAAAAAATACAAAAATAACGATTACTCCGCAAACAGAAATATTTAAATATATTCCATTTTCTGTAAACAAGCAACAATACAACGGCACAATTTATTTTTCAATTTTATTTTCAGAAAAATGTTATACGGTTCGCGGGCCGAGGCTAGGCTATTGCTTCCGAACCACACAAAATCAATCGTAGATACACAGTTTAGAGCGCACTTCGTTTAAGAATATTCGAATATATTCTTGCACCTCATAAGAAAACACTTTCTTTTGGTTGTGGAATCGTTATTTGTCTCGTAGTTATGTTGCAATGCGAAGTACCTGCTTGTAATGTTCGAACTCATAGAAACAATATTTGCAAAGAAGATAAGATAAAAAACTTGCGTAATATAGCTTGCCCATCCGTTGCCGATTGCAACGGCAGCCGCAAAACTCTGACACATGCCTCTTGTGTGAATATATGAATGGCCTAAACTTGGAATACTATATTTCTTTGTTCTCCCTAAAGTTGAAATAAAACGGTGTACGGATATTTTTCATAATTTCTCATTATATTTTACACAAACGTGGCTGAGGGTACATCTGTTCTAAGAAATACAGTCACTTAGACAAGGACGATGCAGCTGTTTTAAAGTAAAAACAAGTTTATTGCAGCAAAATTGTGCTTCCCACACCACAGAGAATACAAAGACACAGAATACAGAGGCGGCGATGCAGCAGTCAGCAAAGTCACGTGCGTAGGCGAGTGTCGGCGAATCGAGTACCGCAGCGTCTGCTCGGCGGGAATTTATCTTTGGGAGCGAGTGTTTCTCCAACCATCGAATTATACCCTGATCACTGTGTATCAACGAAGATTATTCTAAGCTGTCGATGTTAGCTCGAAACGCTCTCCCTATCAAGACCGATAACATGTGTGGCTTAAAAATAAATAATTGTAACAGGCGCTTCACTTTGCATACAGATAATACAGACTGGTGCAGCCGGGTGGTGAAAACAAAACATAAATAATCAAACCCAATGCAAGGTTTGTGGCATTAACTGCCCCCGCCGCTCTACCAGTGCATCGAGCCGACGATAAAATGAAAAGACAGTCTGAACGCACAAACCAACAAACAAAAAAACAGCCATATTTTGTAGTAAGGTTTTAAGCGAACCAAGTGCCCGACTTCGGGACGCGTGCGTCGTCGTAATGTTCCGGAATGACCATCGGGGGCTACTTCGTGGGAAAGTTGACCAACACGTTGTTGAATCCGGTAGGCTCCGAAATACCGTCACAGAAGCTTCGCACTGAGCCCACGACACCTGGTGGGAGTCCAATTTCAGAATCATAAATTTTGCTCTATAATCATGTTTCTGTTAACACAATGATATCAGCATTGAAGTCATCAGTAATTGAAGATAAATTGTCGCGCTTGTTAAATACACCGCAGATGTTAGAAAAAAGAAAAGAAACTTCATTTTAGCATAAGGTTGGATTTTAGACAGGCATTTCTATTGCGGGCTGGTCGCGTTATGAAGGAATGCAGGGGGCGACTAAGGGGCAGCTGAGTCGTGTGATTTGTATTTGGAGTTATAAAAATTTCGCAAATGCTCCAAATATTCATTGATTTCTAAGAGCGCCGATAAGCTATTGCTGCCGTGGTCTGGGCCGGTTCAAACCGCTTTCAGTGCCATGCGGGCAGGCGCGCGGCATATTTGCAGGCACGGCCGACGTGCGCGCCGATTGTTTCGGAATGCTGAAAACGCACCGCGATTGCCTGCTTTGGCGAACAACGCGCGGAATTTACAAATTTAGCGCTGCTTTTGTCGTAGTTGATCGGTTTGATCGGGAAACGAGCCGCTGTTGACGAGCAGTCGCGCTGACTGCGAGAGCGACGCATAGAAAGCAAGTACCTCTTACTTTTGAGAACCTTCGTCTCCTCCGAACGCCAGGTGATTTTTTTTTTGCGCCTGCGCTTATGCGCCGCCACTTGCGTCTGAACGGACTTGTGTTATTTTGAGCACTGCTGCGGGAACTGCGGTTAGCGTGACCTAACTGAGGAGGCCAAGCTCAGTGTGCATTAACCACGGTTAGCGGGGTAACCGCAGTTTCGTCTCTCGTGTAACTCAGCAAACTGTGGTTTTCTTTAACCGCGGTTACCTTACCCGTGGTAAACTGTGCCCGTGTAACTAGAGTATTATACCCTAGTTGCACGCAGTAACTTGCGGTTTTGTCTAACCGCGGTTCGCTTAACCGTGGTAAACTGTGCCCGTGTAATTAGGGTACCGCTTCCGCTCATTGACTAGCCAGGATAACTGTTAGTGATCACCATTACGAAATACAGGTGATCGGAAGTCTGGCGATGGATACGTCGGCCTCGGCTCTAGTGAGCGGTAGCGGAGCGGCCGCTTGAGTACAAAATCAAGGCCTACTGTTCTTCGCGCTAAGTTATCTGTTACAAAACACTGGGGCAACCACGCAAAAAAGAGAAATAAGTAAAGCATGTCCGGGGGGATCGAACCCGGTACAATTGTGCAATTATCCGAGGCGCAACCCCTTTACCAAATCAGAAGACTGAACATGGCGTCATTTTTTTTGTAACCGTAACTTTATTTACAAATATTCATACAGGGCAAGATGAAGTGGTTACTGGGGGTTCAGAGAACAGTGCAACATGCTTTGCTCACACAGACAAATAATCGCTTTGGGGAACTGTACAAGCCAAGACAACATTCAGTGTCTTTCGCCAGGGACGTGGAAACCATTCGAAGGCAGTGCCAGCAAAGCCACGTAGTGCTGCCGAGATTCCTGTTAGAAACACTTACAAATGGGCGATGGTGTCATTTGTTTACAGTATAGGGTAATGAAGTAGGGGAAAGGGGTTAGGCGTAGAAGTTATGGAGAAAAGTCGGTAATGGGCAGATGTGGCCCATGGTGCTGTCCCGCTTCCGCCCCTCAGATCAAGTCCCATCTCCTTTGCTGCTCTAGCTTAAACTCCATGAGGGCTCGTGAGCCCCGGGCCAGTGAGTCGCGAAGCTCAGTGTCTGAATGGGGCCCATCAAGGGCGGCCACTGCCCACTCCGCCTTCTGTACAAAGTGCCTCCACGCCAGCCGCGGCCTTTCGGCACATTCAACCACGTCGACTCTCGCCCTCCGCAGCGAGTGGATACCTATGACGTGGACGCTGTCACGGAGGAGCGGGTGCTCCGAGGCCGCCTCCAAGAACCTTAAGTTCATCCAGGTGAGCTGCCAGTACGTGTCGAAAGAGCACTGCAGCTCGTACCAGAAATACGACGCCGTGTTTCACTCTACAAAGACGTGCTCTGCCGTCTCCCTCCTTCCACACAACAAGCAGTTGGTCCCTCCAGGAAGAAAGAAGCCCCTCTCCCCCTGTCTTGCCTTAGTGGATAGAACCACTGTGTGAAAGCGGAAGAAGAAATCCTTCGAACCGGAAGGAATGGGGAGTTTCCGCACTCGCCGGAGGACGTCACTTTTAATGCGCCCTAGAGGTGGTGAGCGGTACATGGGGGGTGGAAGGATCTGTTCCACCAAGTCCCAGTACAGCTTCTTTGGGGCCACTGCGCACAGGTACTCCCAACAGAAGAGTCCCTGCAAGAGGGCCACCGCTGCCGTCACTTCTTTGTAAAAGCCCGCTGGCCGGTTAATATGTCTAAACTCCGCTGTTGTTGGCAGCCAAGGGCCAAATCTGAGGAGCCTACGTTTTGCAGAGCAGCCCGAAGGAAACCATCACGACGATCCCGGAAGAACAAAAAACGTTGCACTGTCAGCTTCAGCTCCACGTTAACAAGCCCGAGGCCTCCCGCTTCCGGACTCCATAAAATGTTAGTGCGACGCAAAGGCTCGTAGGTGGATCGCCAGAGGAATACTGCGAACTGCCGGTTTAGCTTGGCCAGTTAGCCTGCGTCGACGGTCGATACTCTGGCTACGTACAGGACGGCCGGGTATAACACGGCATTGCAAACGTGTGCCCTTGAGAAAAAGGCGATGTGTCGCGCTTGCCAGGGCTCCAACTTCCTACCCGCGGCTGCCAGCTTTGACTCCCAGCGGGGGGCAATGGCTCGGCCGCAGTCCAGGTTGACTCCGAAGTAGCGGGTGATGGCCTCCCTCCATCGGACTCCGTAGAGCTGTGGTGGTTTGGTGGGCCATTCACCTAGCCATGCTCCCTCGCACTTAGAAAGATTCAGCTGAGCACCCGAAAACCGACAGAATGATTGCGCGAGCGCGACGATCTCCCTTACCTGTTCTTTCGACAAACATACGAACGCAACATCATCCGCGTAAGCCAGGACTCTTAGTTCTTCGTCGCCGAGAACCAAGCCTTTGACTGACTTCGATGCCATTGCCATACTGCAAAGTAGCTCTATATATAATGTAAACAGAATGGGGGACATGGGGCAGCCGTACCGGACCGACCTTCTAACGGCGATGGAGCTCCCCACCTCCCCATTCATAATGATGCTGGTGGTGATTTCAGTATAGCACATCTTGATCCACTCCACCATTTCGTCCCCTATCCCGCACCGATGGAGGAACATCAACAGAAAGGCGTGATCTACTTGGTCGAAGGCCTTTCTGATGTCGAGTTGCAAAACAGCAAGGGGAAAAAACCCTGACTCCACCACCTCACAGGCAGTCCTCATGCGGTGTAGGTTGACGTTGATAGAGCGGCCTGTGAATCCGCATGTCTGATGTGGTCCCACCACATTGCTGAGGGCCTTCTCGAGCTGTCTGGACAGGATTCAGGATAGGATTTTGTAGTCTGTTGGTAGCAGACTGATAGGCCTGAAATCTTCAACACTGGGTGCCGTGTCACGGAACGTTTTGTTTTTCGGTATAAGTCTAACCATCCCGTTTTGCTTCCGTCTGAACGAAACTGTGTGAATTTTCACGCCGGCTCCGTCTGCACGGAATGCTAAGCTCTCAGTTGTATTTCGTCTGGACGGAAGGATAACCCGCAGCGCTCCGTTCTGTCTGGACGGAACTTTAGCACTGGTATAACGTTCCGTCTAGACGGAATGCTAGCCACAGTCTTTTAATATTGTCCCTTTTTACATGTTTGAAAAAAATTGCAAACGCTGGTTTATTCGCAGCGTCGTCACAGATCAAACCAAACAAGTTATTTTATTTTTATGGCAAATTTTGACATTTTCAACGTTGCTTTATTCGTTTATTGACTTATATAAAGAAAACGTGATTCAACATGACACTTTTTACTAGGTAGTAAAAGGGAATACCTTCACGCCCTATAAGAAATAGTACAATAAATCAAGTGTCTTGTTTATTTCTTCCACAATATGTTGCCGCTTCTGTCAATATAGACACTGAGTAAAAGTGTTTGCTTTGAATTAGAGATTTTAACACGTAGTCACAAGTAAGGAACAAAACGTCAGCAAGCAGTTTCCAAGAATATTCATTTGAAAGAAACAATGTCCCTTATTACTGAACACTTTGTGCTTCAGAAATGAGGAATAAGAATTTAGGAGCAAGTTGAACTTGACCCTGGCAATGTTCAACGCTCGACCACGTCTAGCGACTGAAGCGTATCTGTATGACCTTTTGCGTGTCAACTGGTTAGTTAAAGGGGTAAGTGAAGTTATATGAGGAACACACGGTTTCGTGGAGCTGATAATTGGGCACATTTTGTGATACAGGTGAGCTCCCGTGAAGTCTAAATCCGTGCTGGATTCCTTAAACACAGACAAATAGCTGGGCACGTAGAGAACATTTTTTGCATAATAAAAGAGGAACAGTCATTGCGTTCTTGCTAAAGAAGCAATAAAGGGTAACGATAACACAGGCCTATGCGGCAACAACTTGATACTATGATAAAGCCAGAGAAAGTTTCTACAATAACGTGAAATGAGCAACAAAGAAGGGCGAAACACAGCTAAAAATTGTGATAGGAGACTTCAATGCCAAGCTACATAAGACGGACACGCAAAAAGGTCAGTAAATAAGTTTAGAACAAACAGTGGCAATAATAAAGAAAATATTACGTGCTGGTGTTTGTGGATAGAAAAAAGGCGATGTAATTACACCATTCGTCTACAAATAAAATAGCAGAAAAAGTACATAAAAACCACAGAAAAACAAAAGAAAAAAAAATTGAGTTCATTTTGGTTGTAAACCTATATATTGTGAAAGACGTAGAAGTGCTAGCAAGGATGCCAAGCAGTGACCTGACAATGATTAGATGCAACCTAAGGCTGAATCTCAGGAATGTAAGGAGGCATCTAGTAAAAAGTAAAAAAAAAACAGCTTGGATTCACTCAGGCCAAAGGCGCATGATATAAAAAGACTTTTCAAAACAATTTATGCTTCCGAACGTGGAGAACGATGATGGTGTTAGTTAAACACCAACAAAACAACGGCACTTTCCGAAGCAGCAGCGTTTGGGAGATATAGATTATATAGTAAAAAATTCACAAAAAAAGTCGGAATACACAGAAAATAAATGGGAAATGAGGAAACACGAAAGCGTCAAACACGTCGACCAAATTGAATAAAAAGAGCTCTCAAAAAAGAGTATTAGATGTAACGCAATGAAATTTGCGCATATAACATGTCAGTGATTCGAAAACGCTGGTCATAGGAGGAAGCCTTGAAGCACTTAGGACGAAGCTGGCATCTGGCTGAGACAGAAAATATGCGCTGAGAAACGAGTAGGGTAATAATATTCACGGCATAGAAAATACCGTATAGTATAAACGACTCTACACCAGGCTATATGCTAATGACGTCGGGCTCGGGAGCTCTAATGAGCGTAAAAGTTAGATTGCGAGGTCCCGCAAGAAAGTGAAGAGGAAATGGAAAGGACTCTTTAGTGGCATGAAAAGAGGAGAAGCCTGCTGGTGACAACGGCATAATATGGGCATCCTTTAAGGGTAGGAGAGGTTAGTGTACAGGAAAGGCTGGCTTTACTATTTTAGATGGCTTGATTACAAAAACAGCAATCATATAATTCAAAAAATTGAAAAATTTTTATTTGTATTCTACAAGGTACCAAAATCTTTAAGGAGAACCGACACAGTTGCTAACAAGCAGGCTTTGTTAGGAAAGGGTTCGAAAGAATAGATCGCATTATGTAATTAATCAATGAATACAAATTCTTGAGTACACTCTACTCATTTCATGGTCACTACAGACTACGTAACATAACCAGTTTTATTCTGTACACACAGCAGGCGTGGTGGAAGCAATAAACGACCAGGGAATCTAAGACATGCAAACATAATCGTTCTCGTATAATCGCATAGTCGTTCTCAAGCAAAGCCAAGAATTCTCCATTCTAAAGAGAGTAAGGGTGTTAGTTTCCATAACATAATGACTGTTCGCCGGATGTTTTTCATAAAGTATCCAGAAAGGTTGACTTGAAAACCACAGGAATAAGCATAAAAGGACAGCACATCAGCCATTTGAGGTTTTCGCACGACATAATCGTGCTGCGTGAAACCAGAGAACACCTGCAAAACACCTGCAGAACACCTGCAAAACAAGGCAGTTGGCTTAAAACCAAACATGAATAATTCTGAAGATATGAACAATAAAAAAATTTAAAGTGCCCTCTTGAGTATACGTAAAAAAATGCTAGCTTAACACAACATATAACGACCTCCCGACAATGGACAGTGCTAACCCAACCATTCAACAGAAATTCAGCGCAGAATACAAATCGGCTGGAGCGCACTAATCAAGCAGCCTTGCCGCAAAGAAGGGTAATCTACCTCTAGCCCTTAAAAAATGCTGAGCGAGTTTATGCTAGCGGTGATTACATCATTGTCGTCATCGTCATCATCGTCACCATCATTATCACATCTAGCCCACTGCAGGGTAAAGGCCTCTCCAATAGACCTTCACGTTATCCGATCCTGTTCTAACGTTGACCAAATTATCCCCGCAAGCTGCTTGATCTCATCTGCCCTTCTGACTTTCCACCACCCCCTTACACGCTTGCCTTCTATAGAGATCAACCTTGTTATCCTGAACCAACGGTTATCTTGCCTTCGCAATACGTGCCCTGGCCACACCCATTTCTTCTTAATTTCTACGAATATGCTAACAAGCGTTTGTTCTCTGAGCCACTCCACTCTTTTCTTGTCCCTTGTTCGTGTCCCTTGTCCCTTGATCACCTATCATCTTCCTTTCCATTGCCCGCTGAGTCGTGCTCAATTTTATTTGGACCCTTTTAGCGTCCCTCCAAGTTTCTGCCCCGTAGTTGAGTACCGGTAGTATGGAGCTGTCATACACTTTGTTCTACAGTGGCCATGGCAGGCGGTAATTTATTATATTAGAATGCCTGCTGAATGCACTACCCCATTCTTATCTATCTAATTATCACAACCTAGTGGTTCGGATGTGGGGTCAAAACTTGGCCTAAGTAGCTATATTCGCTTACCCCTTCCACTAAATCGCCACCTATCTCCAAATGGCGTGTAGGCCGAGGTTATTGAGGATTGCTTTATTTTGCTTCAGAATAATTTTCAGGCCCACTGTGCTACTCTGCTTGTCGGCTGGGGTAAAGGTGGTTTTTATTGGTTCCCCGATCCCCTATTTACTTAGCCGCACAACATCATTAGCAAGTCTGCGGTTGCTGAGGTATTCTCCACTAACCCTTACGCCAAACTGTTCCCGATACAATGTTCAATACATTGTGTAAACATGCTGTGAATGAAAGAACTCCTCTGCTACTATAACTATTTTAACCCTATTTTGATAACATTGTCCAGCTTGTCTTAAGTGCCAACAACTAATTATTACTCATGCCTAGATGACTTTTACAACCTCTCAGTCTGGTGCAGTTCTTAAGAACAAGCTCTATCTTCTCCATAGTTTACTTCTTATGGCAGCTCCCTTACGCTTATTGATTAACTTCGAAAGCTCTGCTTGATTTATTCTGTCGGATGGGGTCGAGATTGTCATGCTTTGCCTTTTCGTACTACATCTTTCACCTCCTGAAAAAGTTTACCAGTATCTTTCCTAGCCATCCTACCACGGGCGTCTACCTCACCTTCTGTATAAAAGTGTGTAACATGGTCACTTGCTTGCTGTGTCGTAAACACTGCGTATTTGGTTAGACATGAATATCGGTTCTCCAGCGCGCTCCTGAATTTGTAAACTTTCCGTCTTGCCGTTACCCATTGATGACCGTCTTTCGTACTAGCTTGTTGTGGTCCCACCTCAAATCTTGCATAAGTCGAGAACTTACTATACGCTGGTGATTACACCTCACCCTTTCAAGCACTTCCACATCCTGCATGGCGCCAGGGTTGTCGTATATATGGAGTCGATTTCATTTTTAGACTCCCCGTTCAGACTTCTCAACGTCTACTTGCGGCTCTCTCATTTGCACAAGAAGGTATTCATGATGCGTAGATTATACTGTTCTTTGATATCGATTATTAGTCCCCTCTGGTATTTATTCCCCTAAGAGCATAGTTCCGAACTCTCGTCCCTTGACTGCTTACCGCTTACTTTACCATGGAAGTCTCCCATAACTACGGTACACTTTGTTCTTACTTTATCCGTTGCCGCTTCTACATCTTCATAGAAGCGTTCAACTAACAGATCGTCGTGGCTGGATGTAGGCACGCAGCTTTGTACCACCTTGACTTTGTATTTGTTAATAACCCTCATTACAAGACCGAGTACCCTTCATAATGCGATGGTATCGTCAATGTTGCCAGCTAATTTTTTTGTAATAGAAATCCCACTCCCACTTTTTTTATGTCCTCTAGACGACGTTAAGATAAGACATGTCCATTATTCATCCATGTGAAGGCTTCACATGTCCTCCTCACTTCGTTATGCCATATTACATCTCATATAATGCCTTCTACTTCTTCGAACACCTCGAGGCTTGCCTTTCTGGATAAAGTTCGCGTGTTAAAGTTTGCCAGGCAGAGATTCCAATAGCGGCCTGTCCGACCCTCTGCGGCGTTATAGGCCTGAACGTCGTCAGACCGGTCAGACGCGTAACGAAATGGGAAGCTGTAACTTGGTGCTCAGTTCCGAAATATAGTGCTTACACTTGGTGCCTTGCAAAGCACTGCGAAGATAATCTTATGTGGTTCAACGGGACATGGAGAGAGAGAAAGAGAGAGAGAGAACAACATTTATTGAAAGCCTGCAATTAGGAGCGATCCCCGTAGGGGCGAGCCTCTAAGACGCGGCCACGACGTCGTGCCGGCGTGCTCTTTCTGCCGCTGCCAAACCGCACGCCCCGAGTTCCGAGAGGCGTCCCGTACCTGTGGGTGCGATCCTAGGCAGCTGGCGTTCGAGAGCCGCCTGCACGTGCTGGACGGCCAGGTGTTGGGTGCTGTAGTCCGACGAGGTCATCGCGTTCGTAATGTTTGGGGGAAGCTGCGTTTGTGTCGCAGCCTCCCGCGGGTTCAGTTCACAGTTCCAGAGGATGTGGGCTGTAGTTGCTTTGGCACTCGCGCAGAATCGGCACACATCTGTCTCGTATACTTCGGGGCACACATGTACACCTAGCACCGGGGTTAGAAGGGACCCTGTCTGTAACTGTCGATATGTCACCGCTTCCGCGCGTGAAAGTTTCGGATGAGGCGGGGGTCGCCGTCTTCGATTAGTTCTATACCACAGCAGAATGTCCCCATAGCTCGTGAGGGGGGTGCACTCGGGAGGCTCGTACCGTTCTGGAGACGTGGCCGAGCCGTTGGCCGCGGCGGGGTGTGTGAGCGCGCGCGCAGCGGCATCGGCCGTCTCGTTGCGGTTGGCGAGACCCGTTCCGAGATGTAGGGACCCCATGTGTGCGGGGAACCATCGGAGAGTTACTGGGGTGTCTGTAGATTTCGCGGTACTGATCACTTTCACTGCACTGGCACACACTTTGTTTGTGGCGTAACGGAGCACTGCGGTTCGCGAATCACTGATCACTGTAGTACACTTGGGGTCTGTTATGGCCAAGGCGATGGCCATTTCTTCCGCTTGGTGCGAGTCCGCTGCGGTGAAGCTGCCCGCACTGCGAGTGTCGCCAGTGATGGCGTCCACCACTACCTCTACGTAGGTCCCTGGTCGATGTGGGTAGACCGCTGCGTCGAGGTATGTGGCTCCGTTGTCATTGGCATATAGGGTCGTGAGGGCTCGGTCCCTTGCAAGCCGCCGTTCGCTATTGTGTTCCGGATGCATCTGCTTCGGGATCGGGCTTACGGTAAGCCGTCTCGTTGTTGCCTCTGGTAGTGCAACGGTGTCTGTTGGGTGGGTGGCGAGGGGAGTCGCGCCGATTGCTCGCAGGATAGACCGTCCGGTGCGTGTTTGGGACAAGCGCTCGTGTTGTGCTGTACTCTGGGCTTCTATAATATCTTCCAAAGTGTTGTGGATGCCTATCTCGAGGAGCTTGTCGGTGCTTGTACACTGTAGCAAGCCGAGCGCTGCCTTGTAGGCTTTCCGAATGGCCGCGTCCAGCTTGGAGCGTTCTGCGGCTGTCCAGTTGTGAAACGCTGCTACATAAGCGATGTGACTAACGGCGAAGGACTGGACGAGTCTGGTGAGACTGTCTTCCTTCATGCCTGCCTTGCGGGTGGCCACTCGTCTGATGAGTCGCATGGCCGCCGCTACCTTGGTAGTGATCTTGATGACCATGGCGCAGTTGCTTCGTTGACTGTCGAGGAGCAGGCCCAGGACTCGTAGAGTCTTGACGTGGGGGATCGTGCTGCCGTTCGCCGTGCGTATGGTGATGTTAGCCGGTGCCGAAGCCTTTGCGCGGGCACGTCTTGGAGGTATGACGAGCAGCTCCGATTTGGATGGGGAGCATACGAGGCCCGTATCTTGTAGTTGTGACTCGATTGCCGTTACTGCCGCTTGTAGCGTAGTTTCAATGTGGCCGTCGCTTCCTCCGGTGACCCATAGCGTAATGTCATCAGCATAGATCGTATGGCCGACGCCAGGCACTCGGGCGAGCTGGTTGGCCACCCCGATCATCACCAGATTGAAGAGGAGCGGAGAGATCACCGAGCCTTGCGGGGTGCCAACGCTGCCTAGTTGCTTCTGTGGAAGTTGTAGGTCTCCAGCGTGGATAGTAGTGGTACGTCCCGTCAGAAAGTCCTTGATGTAAGCGTATGTGCGGCGACCCATGTTCAGGTGGGATACCTGAGCCAGGATAGCTCCGTGCCGTAGCTTGTCGAAGGCACTTTGCAGATCTAGCCCCAGTACCGCTCTATTGTCGAGGGTGCGGATTGGGTCATCAATGATGGCGTGTTTGAGCTGGAGCATAGCGTCCTGCGTGCTGAGCTTCGCCCTGAATCCTATGATTGTATTAGGGTAGAGTTCGGAGCTCTCTAGGTACCGCTGCCATCGGTTGAGTAACACGTGCTCCAATACTTTCCCAACACACGAGGTGAGGGAGATTGGTCTCAGGTTGTCAATATGGGGCGGCTTGCCCGGTTTGGGTAGTAGGACCGTTTTCCCCATCTTCCACTGCTGTGGCAGGCGGCCGGTTCTCCAGCATTTGTTAAAGTATCGCGTGAGGGCCGTGATAGCTGCCTCACTGAGGTTGCGAAGAGCTTTGTTAGTGACTTTGTCAGGTCCTGCCGCCGATCTGCTGTTCAGTGTCTGCAGGACCGCTCGTACTTCCCATTCCCCGATGTCCTGGTCCAGTTCTACATTATCGTGGCCTGCGTACTTAGGAGTGGTTGTCTATTGGAGCAGTGGGAAGGTAGCGGTCGTCCAGGCGCTTGCTCACCTCCTGTACCCCGAGCTCTGCGATGGCCGTTTGGATCGTGCGGGCAAGGCAATGTATCTGCGTGCCCTTGGATTTAGTTTCATCGAGGAGGAAGCGTAGTAGGTTCCACGTTCTACTTTTGTGTATTTGGCCGTCGGCCTCCTGACATACTGCATGCCATTGCTGTCGGCATAGCACCTTGCTGTGGTACTCGATGGCTTTGTTGAGTAGAGCAATTTTCTTGCGGAGTTTGCGGTTTGTGCGTTGACTCCGCCATCGCTGTTGTAGAGATTGCTTAGCCTCGATGAGATGGGCTAGCCGGCTATCCACCCGGGTTATGGAGTCGTCGGTTTCGAGATATGTGGTCGCTGCTTCGGTTGCCTGAGCGAGTGCTCTCGTCCATTCCTCGATGTCGTCAATATCGGTGGGTACATCGAGGGATTGGCGGAACGCGGTCCAGTTGGTCACCCGTTGCGTTCGTGTGGTTGTGGTTGTAGCTGTCGCTTTTGTAGGTAGGGTGATCTCAATAATGAAGTGGTCGCTACGAAGGTTTCGTCCCGTGTTAAGCCACTGCGCCGTCTTCCCGTTGCGTCCCGGTCTGACGAAAGTGAGGTGGGGGGGGGTCCCTCGTAATGGACGTTCCTATACGCGTCGGGTGGCGGGGTCGGTGAGGAGGTGGAAACCGGCGTCTGTGGCGTCTTCTATGAGGTCTCTTCCTTTGGTGGTGGTCTTGAGGTAGCCCCAGTCTTGATGCGGAGCGTTGAAGTCCCCGCAAAGAAGTATGGTGCTGTGCTGTGCTTGTCGTAGGGCCTTGTGTATGAGTGCCCGGAATTTCTGTTGACGATGTGCAGGGTTACTGTACGCGTTGACGATGAAGGTACTCTCCTTGTGTTTCTTGGTGCCTGTCACGAGCTCGAAGGCGCAGTGTTCAATTGCACTGCGGCCCAGCAGATCGTGCTCGATGAATGTGATGACTTTCCTGATCAGGGCGCAGACCCCCCTGCCCACGCCTTTCCCGGCGTCTCGTGCGCTTGGCGGACTTGCGTGCGTGCGATAGCCAGGAAGGGTCGGTGGGGTTTCGCTGTGCGTTTCCTGGATGAGTATAACGTCTGGTGGTCTGCTGAGATGCTGTATATGCTGTTGTAGTACCGCTCTCTTGTGGTTGTATCCATTGGAGTTCCATTGCCAGATCAGGAGGTCCTTGCGGTGCTCTACCGGTGTTCTGGCCATGTTGGTCGTTGTTGCTGGGTGGTGTCGTGGTTACCGGGGGCTTCAGTGCGGATACTTAGGTATGTCTGTATTTGGACTAAGGTAGCCTGCATCGCTTGCATGTTGCCTTGTATTGCCTGGCACGTTTGCTCCATCGTTGTAAGCCTGGCCTCGACTGTCGTGAGTCGGGCCTCAACTGTTGTGAGCCGTTCATTGATTGTGCTGATAGCTTCATCGTGCTGGTCCAGTCGAGCTAGGATGGTCGACACTTGCTTGCGTCCCGTGGTGTCTAGCGCTCTCTTCTTGGGAGTTGGTTCCGATGTCTTGACGTTGTGGGGATTTGGTTTGACGGTGGACTCCGTCATCTCGTCGTCGTCGAACGATTCACTTATCTGCGACTGTGGTTCGGGTGCACGGGGTGGGGGCAGGGCAGGTTGGGGTGGTGGCGTTGGTGTCTGTTGTCTCGGCGGCTTAGGCTGTTGTAAATCCAGGAGCTGCGAGAGCTTTGCGTTGATAGCCGTGATAGTAGCGTCTTGTTCTGCAACTTTCTGACGAAGCTGTTCGTTCTCGAGTCGTAGTGCCGCAAACATCTCGTCTCGGGGTTGGGGGCGTTGAGGCGGCTTGCTATCCGGCGCTCTGATGACGTCCGCCCAGGCAACTCTGTCGCGCGAGCGCGACTGTCGTTTTCTGTGACTGGCACTTCGGCGGCGGCTCTTCGAGCGGCGCCTGCTGCTACTGCGGTGCCGCGAGCGGCTGCGCCGTTCTGCAGCTGGCGCGCCGCTCGTCATCAGTTGCGGGAAGGTGGCTAGGCTTAATGGCGGCAGCTGCTGCTGCGCCTCGTGTTTGCGCTCCCATCGCTGGCATGTTACCACGTACGGCGTCTTGTACCTGTTGATGCAGCCTGGCGTTCCGGTGGGATGCTTGCCCCCACATAGTTTGCAGTGGGGACGCACTCTTTCTCGTGGTTAGGGCCTGGGTTGGCCGTGCCGCAGGCGAAACATACTTTAACGTTGGGGTTAGGACACACATCGCCCCTATGCCCCACTTTGCCACACTGTCGACATACTTCGTAATGTTGCCTGTATAGGCTGCATTTGACCAGTATGGCGCCGTACTTTACATAATTGGGGACCTTCTGCCCTGCAAAGAGGACAATCACTGTAGTTGAGGTTCTTATGCGGTGAGCCTCCAGCGCTAGCGGGTTGGAGGAGTTCACGATGTTGGTAAACAGGTCGTCGTTTGTGTCTTCCAACGCAATCCCTCTTATGATGCCTTTCACCGTTCCGTTTGGGGCCGTTCGATAAGCGTGCGTACCGTAACTTTGCCCTCCGATGGTAAGGGAGCGCACTCGTGCGTAACATGTGGCGCGGTCTTCGTCCGGGGTGCTAACCACTATAATGTTTTGGGCTGCATTGGTGCATATGGTGTCCTCGCTCGTCGTTTCCTTTGGTATTCCTGCCGCTATGATGACGGCCGACATGAGCGTCGATGCGTCCGTGCGTCCTACATGCAGGCCGCCGCGTGGCCGCATCACAATCTTGGTCTCCTCTCTCGGCAGAGTTGGTGGCATGCGTGCTGCCTTCGCAATATTAGCTGCCACTCGGCGTGCGTAGGCAGCCCGGTAGGGTGAGGTAGGTGCTGGTACTGTAGCTTTAGACTCACCGGTAGTAGGGTTGGCCATGCGTTGTCTTACGTGCTTGCCGGAGGCCTTCCAGCCCTCCGTGTCCGTCGGACAGAGGTCAGCTCCACGCACTGCGATGGTCGTTCGGCCGGCACTTCGGTCGACGTGAAATGTAGAGGTCGACGTTCCCGTTGCTTGCGAGTCGATCGGTGCGCTGGTGTCCATGTCCGTGGCCATCGTCGCGGCTTTCGGCGGCCCCTCCAGCGGGTTACGGTTACGCCGCGAGGCCGTCACCGCTGCGCTCGGGCCGTACTCGAACTAGGCCTAAGCTAGGCCTAGCCGGGGTGCCGCGTTGGGCGCACAGACATGGGCGTTGGGCGCACGGGACATGGAACATAAATATAATCTTATGTGGCTCAACACGAGATGCAACAAGAATGAAAAACATAACACTTGGGGGAAGAAAGCGATCTTCCTAGCTCAGGAAAAAAAACTCGATTAGTTGATATCATCGTTCAAGTAAATCAAACGAAGTCGACTTGCCAAACAATCGACTCGAATGGCAGATACCGGGGAAGTAGGAAGTCTGTGGGAGAGACCTTCGTCATACAGTGAGTCTGAATAGACTGTTCAATATGAACCTGATATTGAAAAGTGCTTGAATTTTAAATGCGAGATTTTGTTAAAATAAAGGGTGAAGTAAGAATTTATGAACACATTTTGTGTAACTGACCATGAAGGAAGGCCACGTGTGTATAAAAGACAATTTTCAAGGGCTGCCCCCAAGGTCTGCAGTCCGAATGAACTGTCTGCTTCGTGCAATATCCAAACCACAGTTGAAAGTTTTTTTATTTGAAGACGACAGCTGCTTGATGAGTACACGTTAACCTTTTCACGTTTGCTTTCAGATGATGTCGATTATGGTATTGACCCCGCGACTTGCGGCTACCATGCTGTCTCTGTATCGGTAAGACTTTCTGCACAATTGTATAATAAAATACTCCTACGTGAGGTATATGTCGCTCACTTTATATTAAGCCGTTACGTAATAAACGAACTACATTTTTCCGCCCAGCCCTGTATTACCCTCAAATATTTTGGGTCATATTTCATGGCCGCATTTTAAACTGCCTTGTCCAATGATGTGTCCCACAAAGATAACCTCGACGCAAGTTTGATGAAAATTAATGCAACCTTGTTACAAAATACTGTAGAATTTCTGTTTTTGATTGCGGGTTTTTATTTCCCCGTATTAGTGCGGAGAGTTTGGAGACATGGCCCCAAACTATGCTCCCTGATATAAAACTACTCTTTCAATGTGTGAACTCTTACCGAACTTTATCACAAAAAAAACGAATTTTAAACCGAATCTCGTTAAAATACAGAAGTCTACAATGCGCTAAAAATACTGTGTGCAAGAATTTGCGTACAACGAAAAATTAAACCACAACAGAAAAGAAAAAACAGCAGGGAAACTTACAAAATCGTTCGTATTCAATGCGTCGGCATTCCAAAAAAGGGCAATCCTATTTTACTGATTTGTTTACGTATAAATGTGATATCTAAACGACCCAGAACGTACTACTTTAAAAGTGGTGGTTTGGAGTACTTTAAACCCAACCGTACTCTCTCTCCCTTTCGGCATCTGAAACACCCAGGTTACGAAGAGCATCACACTATCACAGCTTTTTAGTAAATTATGTCGCATACCTTAGCTCGGAAATATAATCAGTATTACAAATATTCATCAAGCCAAATAAGTAGATGTATATAATTGGCCTTTCCAATAATCTGGCAACTGAGAATATTCTGAGATGTCACAAAAAAATGCAGGTTATTTTACAACGCAACAAAAATGTGGTTATGAATAGTGCTGTGGAGAGTAGGCCCAATGTGCATCAAGAGCAGGGGAGGATAAAACGTGTTATGAAGCTTGAAAGATACGTATTAGGGAACAGAGCGTGGATACACTGAAAGCGGGCGCTAGCAAAAATGTATGACGTACTCAGGCACATTGGTATCACAGTACAACTTTGCGCGATTGTTTCGAGCTATCCGTCGTTCAGTTTCCACGGTAAGGATCCTTCACAGAGTGACAACCTAGCCCCGTACCGATTGCTGGTATCCTGTAACTTTCCTCGACCGGGAGGTTCTTTACGGAAGACTGAGTGCTGTTGACATTTCCGCGACAGGCCCTAACCAGGTCCGATAAGACTGCTAATGCGGTAGGTTTAAAAACAGCAAGCAGGTCTGTCAAACATTTTCTGATGAGGATGAGAACACTACTGCGATGAAGTTAGTAAAGCCTGGAGGACAAATGTTAATTTACCGAAATCCTGTAGGCTGCGTACGTAAGGCTTACCAACACTCTGTAGGATGCAAAATAGCGATTACGTCTGGGAAGCCCCACGGGAAAAACAAATGTTCCTAAGGATGTTTCATGTCATCGATTTTATGAAGTTTACTGCAGTGGAATAGGTTGAAGCGGCGTAGTAAGGTCCTATAGTTGAACCAGCCCAGATGTCGACGCGGCCCCTGCTTCACGTTTGTTAAGCACGCAAGTTGCCCAGTTTTTCTGCGCAAACGATATACTTCTAGGCTGCGTGTGTGTTGAGTCTTCGATTGGGGAGAGGCGCTGCATACGGCATCGCTCCTAATTGTTTGTTATTGTTATTATAAGTACTGCGATATTACGTAATATTGTGAATGGAAAATACGTATGGTAAATACGAGTATTACCTGTTTAGCTAAAGATTGGTGAAAATAGGTTGCATGCAATCTGGGTTGTTCATAAAATGCTTAGCCAGCTTGTCCTTCATTGTATGCTGCGCTGTACCCTTCTGAATAGAAGCACCGTTTTTTTCTCGAACTGCTTGCCGTAGCCTGCCGCAGACTCTCCCAAATACTTCTGCCCCATCATGTCCCCTAATAGTACAGCAAACCACACACATAAGGACAAACTTTTACACTTTTTTTTACAACTTTTAATAAAGGACTTTTACACATTCAATTTTATGACGTCTGGTACGCAGATCCACGCAAGTTACTATCCGTCCATAATTCGCTACATGCATTGCGAGGGCCCCGGTTCTGGCAGTCATGATGCCATACATAGCCTGAGAGGGTTTAAGGCTAGTCGGGCGTTCTCACCATGTTGTAGACGCTCGAGTCACGACCCGGGGAAAAAAAGAAAGTTCCCTTTACCCAGAGTAGTCGGAGCGACGCTGCCTACCACCCCCAATCATAGGAAATAACATAACTACCCTGCAAAGTAGATTCGATCCCTGCCCCGCCGGTAGCGCAGTGGTTATCGCACCAGACGCGTATTCTGGGGATGGTGGGTTCGGATCACCCCAGTCCTCATTCTTTTCTCAACCATCTTTCTTTCAAAAATCTCTACCTGTTACATCGATAATAAATGGCCGACCGCAAGTTAGTTTTCCCCTATGCTCTTCTGGGCTTTCATGAATGCCTTTTAATTCAGTATATATATATATATATATATATATATATATATATATATATATATATATATATATATAAATATATATATTTATATATATAGCAAGGAAATGAGGGGCTCGTTGAGGAAATACAGAAAGATAGGTCGGCAGTCTACAATGCCAAAGGAGGCATAGGGGTGTGGTTAGGCTCTTTTCCTTTTCACTACGGTTAATTTTATTACGGTTAACCTATCTTTCTGTATTTCCTCAACGAGCCCCTCATTTCGTTGATACATTATTCTGCGAAAGCCTAACGAGGCTCTCGGTTCTGGCAGCCTTGATGCCTAGGTAGCATAAGAGGGCTTCCCGCCAGTAACCCGCTCATGACAGGCTGTAGACGTTCGAGTCACGCCCCGGGGGTTGAAAAGAAGGTCCCCTTCTCCCCGTGTAGTCAGAGTGGCGCTGGCTACCACCCTGAAGAGTCAGATACACTTCTGTTAAATATAATTAGTCTGAAAGTGAAGGAGAACCCAGTCGCCCAGATAGCCGAATTGGTAAGGCATTCGACATGTAATCGAAAGGCGTGGGTCCGGTCCCCACTCTGGGCGCGTGTTTTTAAATGCAGAGCATTTCAGTAACTCACGATGTCACCCGCGTTGGGGTCCGTAGTCCGCACGCTCATTGCGCATGCGCGTCGAGTCGAGGCGAAAGCGAACACTCCCTCGCGAGGGTCATTGGATTGGATTCGAACACTCTCTCGCGAGGGCATTAGATTGGATTCGATTGGATTGGCTTTAATTGGATTGGCTTGGCTTGGCTTGGGTTGGATTGGATTTGGATTGGATTGGATTGGATTAACGTAGATTGTGTTAGATTGTGTTGCGTCATAGCCGCGGCACGTTGCGTCATAGCCGCGGCAGACGAGCTGGGGCCGGTGCATGTGCAGTACTCTCTCTTCCGCGGTTTCCTCTCCTTCGGGCGCGCTGCGCATATAAGCGGTGTGCCGTTCTCCGGCGAAGCAACATCCGCGCTTGGCTCAAACACCTAGGGTCCACGCCGCTTTACAAGTACGCCAACGTCGTCGACTGGGACCGGCTTACGCAGTCCCTTCAACGTATATAAGCGGCGGAGCGCGCGTTTGGAATTCAGTCAAGGACGTCTTTGCTTGGCTTTCGCTTGACGTGATGCTTTGCTTGCCTAGAGTAGATGCGACGCATTTACTCGAGTTCCCCCCGTGGGAAGAGGCGGGCGGCTTTTTCTTTCTTTCTTTCTTCTGTATATTTAAAAAAAATGTTTACGTAATTAACCGTAGTGAAAAAGAAAAGAGCCTAACCACACCCCTATACCTCCATTGGCATTGTAAACTGCCGACCTATCTTTCTGTATTTCCTCAACGAGCCCCTCATTTCCTTGCTATATTATTCGGCCAAAGCCGAGCGAGGGTCTCGGTTCTGGCAGCCTTGATGCCTAGGTAGCATAAGAGGGCTTCCCGCCAGTAACCCGCTCATGACAGGCTGTAGACGTTCGAGTCACGCCCCGGGGGTTGAAAAGAAGGTCCCCTTCTCCCCGTGTAGTCAGAGTGGCGTTGGCTACCACCCTCAAGAGTCAGATACACTTCTAGTAAATATAATTAGTCCAGAAAGTGAAGGAGAACACAGTCGCCCAGATAGCCGAATTGGTAAGGCATTCGACATGTAATCGAAAGGCGTGGGTTCGGTCCCCACTCTGGGCGCGTGTTTTTCTTTCTTTCTTGTGTATATGAAAAAAAATGTTTACTTAATTAACCGTAGTGAAAAAGAAAAGAGCCTAACCACACTCCTATGCCCCCTTTGGCATTGTAGACTGCCGACCTATCTTTCTGTATTTCCTCAACGAGCCCCTCATTTCCTTGCTATATTATTCTGCGAAAGCCTAGCGAGGGTCTCGGTTCTGGCAGCCTTGATGCCTACGTAGCATAAGAGGGCTTCCCGCCAGTAACCCGCCCATGACAGGCTGTAGACGTTCGAGTCACGCCCCGGGGGTTGAAAAGAACATCCCCTTCTCCCCGTGTAGTCAGAGTGGTGCTGGCTACCACCCTCAAGAGTCAGATACACTTCTAGTAAATATAATTAGTCCTGAAAGTGAAGTAGAGCACAGTCGCCCAGATAGCCGAATTGGTAAGGCATTCGACATATAATCGAAAGGCGTGGGTTCAGTCCCTACTCTGGGCGCGTGTTTTTCTTTCTTTCTTTCTTCTGTATATTTAAAAAAAAAGTTTACTTAATTAACCGTAGTGAAAAAGAAAAGAGCCTAACCACACCCCTATACCTCCTTTGGCATTGTAGACTGCCGACCTATCTTTCTGTATTTCCTCAACGAGCCCCTCATTTCCTTGCTATATTATTCTGCGAAAGCCTAGGGAGGGTCTCGGTTCTGGCAGCCTTGTTGCCTAGGTAGCATAAGAGGGCTTCCCGCCAGTAACCCGCTCATGACAGGCTGTAGACGTTCGAGTCACGCCCCGGGGTTTGAAAAAAAGGCCCCTTCTCCCCGTGTAGTCAGAGTGGCGCTGGCTACCACCCTCAAGAGTCAGATACACTTCTAGTAAATATAATTAGTCCAGAAAGTGAAGGAGAACGCAGTTGCCCAGATAGCCGAATTGGTAAGGCATTCGAGATGTAATCGAAAGGCGTGGGTTCGGTCCCCACTCTAAGCGCGTTTTTCTTTCTTTCTTTCTTCTGTATATTTAAAAAAATGTTTACCTAATTAACCGTAGTGAAAAAGAAAAGAGCCTAACCACACCCCTATGCCTCCTCTGGCATTGTAGACTGCCGACCTATCTTTCTGTGTACATATATATATATATATATATATATATATATATATATATATATTTATATATATATATATATATATATATATTTTTTTTTTTCAATGTAAAAACTCTTTTTTTCATAAACAAAGACTAAGGGTACGGGGACAAAAGGTACACATAAGTACCTGACTGGGTCCCTGCTCCCTTTGAGACATCAGCAGCAGTACAAAGTTACAAGACGAGAGAAAAAAAATAAAAATTCAGTACAACTGGTAACCGAGCAAACAAAAAACAACAAATTTTCAAGCACTCGCAACACTTCGCGTAACAGTGTGAGCATAACACAACATATCATCACGAAATAACATATATATAAACTTGCAAAGAACGGAACTTCAAAGGGAATTATTTATACAAAATAAGAGAAATACATATACAACACAGGATGCCAATAGCAAAATTACTTATAAAATAGGTCAAACTAGAGATCTTGCAAAACAGTATTCTGGTAATATTTGTTTAAAGGAATTTGAAGGACATGTTTCGATAATCTCACCGATATCTGCATTATCATTTAGGAATTTAGGAATAAGATAGTGCGTGGTCTTTAAGCCATAGTTTGTTCGTATATGGGGTAACCTGTAGTTTATTTTTCTGAATTGAAAACTATCGTTCATTGATAGATATGTTTGCTGAAATTTATGGCGATTTATGCGCATTTCCTTGTAGACATATAATCCTAAGTTGTACATATGTAGGTGTTGTAAATTGAGTATATCATGTGCTTATCTGAACTGTCTGGTACTGTGTCGGGAACCTAGATTTTCTAGAGCCCGAAAAGCTTTTTTCTGCGTTATAGTTAGCTTTAAATATTAGAACAATTTGTTAAGCCCCAGTCTAAAAGGCAGTAATTTAATTGTGATTGGAACATTGCATAATACACAGTTAGTCTGAAACTCTTGGGAATTTCATCACGGAGTTTCCATAGTGCGCCAGTAAGCATAGATAGCTTCAGTAATCGTTGATTAGTATGCTCGTTCCAGGTAAGAAATTCATCAAAATATACGCCAAGAAATTTGATACTGTTCACAGATTTAATACCTTCATTTGAAAAATAGAGTTCAGGATTCTTATCTAAATGAGTGTTTCTAGCTCTGAATATTACGCACTTGGTTTTTTTTTGTATTTAGCTCCAGATCACTTGTCAATAGCCAAGCGGAGAGTTCCTTAAGCTAATCGTTCGCTACTCTTTCATGATCTCCCATGTTATCACCAGTAAAAACAAGTTAGTGTCGTCTGCATATACAATAATATCTTGCGTTTGCGGTATAATGCATATGTCATTTATATATAGTAAAAAAAGGAGAGGTCTTAAAATGGAACCTTGTGGGACACCTTTCGTGATATTTTGATATTGTGATGCATATTCAGCGAGCATTACATACTGTTTACGATTAAGATAACTTTCAATGATGCTCTGCGCATTTCTCCTTATTCCATAGCTGTCTAACTTTGTCAATATTATACGGTGATTTACAAAATCAAATGCCTTTTTTATATCAAGGAACATTCCACTTGTGTAAAGCTTTTTTTCGATGTTTTCAATAAGCTTTGTCTTGATTGTAAGTACAGCCAGTTCCGTAGACTTTCCCTTTACAAAGCCGAATTGTTTTGGTGTAATTATTTTTAAGCGGTTTACATATTCGGTGAATCTTTTAAGAATCAATGATTCGAAAACATTTGAAAAAATGCTTAAGACGGAAATTGGACGGTAGTTGTTGAAATCATTTTTTGCCCCACCCTTGTGCACTATGGTTACCCGACCAATTTTAAGCTCACTGGGATATAGACCATCATGAAACACACGATTGCATACGTGAGCCAAAGGTACTGCTATGAAGGGGGCAATTACCTTGATTGGCCCCGCTTTTATACCATCTGGACCAGCAGCACTGCTAGTTTTCAATGAAAGGATATGTATATATATTCATATATACATATCAATATAATATATATATTACTCTTTTTTCTAAATGAGGCATAGCCGGAACCCGAAACTGGGGCAAATAAAACTACACTGACAAGAACAAACACGGTAACTTTCCCCTAAAAAGCTGGTGCCAGGAAAATAGTTGAGATAGCGTCCTTAAAACATGTACCAAATTTCATAGTGCGTATGGAAACGGAGCAAGATCTTGTGGCTTCATGGATAAAAATGGCCCAGATCAATTTGCCCAATGGGATTTGGCTTTTGACTTGACAGTTGAGTGTTTTGTGGGTGTTTCCGCAAGATTCTTTTTTGCGTTTCGGAGCTAACTTATTATGAATTCAGATGGCAATTAGAAGATAGGCAAAATAGGTTACCCCAAATGTCAATGACGAAGTGAACGGAAGAAAAAGAGAACGAAACGCAGCTGAGAAGTGTCAAACAATGATTTCATTTCTCGTCACCCATCCTTACAAAATACCCAAGTGTAATATTTTTACTCGTTTTACCATATTATTACCTAAATAAATAGCCGCCGCTCACATGCAGTGGCAAATCTCCCGCAACCCTCCCCCGGAGAGTACGTACCAATTTATTGAGGTTAAGAAGAAGACATAAGCAGCCTTCTTGTGGGGCGTTTTGGAAATTCATGGCAAAGAAATGAAAAGCTTGCTTACTTCATGATTGCCTGCAGGCACGCCCATGAAAATTATACTAGGGGAAAATTCGGAATGAGCTGCAAACAGTGCTAAGAGGACTCAACCTACTCTCCTAATATATTTCTACGCTTTTTGAAGTGCTGTTCCATACAAGATGCGAAGCATCTCATGTTCGGGGCTGTGTCCCTCCCTCCCTCCCTAGTTGTTGTCTGCTGTCCGCACTCTACTCCGCATGCGGGTCTCTTCAGCCCCATCAGAGTTTGCGCTGACATCAGCACCATCCACTATAAAAACAAACAGTAAGGAGGCACCCGGTTTTCATTCCACGACTCTCTGGCCGCACCGAGAGGTACGTGGCGCTATTCCCACAGCGCTACAAACCGAGACAGGAACATGTGCTACGAACGCGCCTTATGTCCTTCACTCATTCAAACTACGTCAAGAAGCTACTGATACAATGAAGGCACGCGAAGCTGAAGGTCAACGGAAACGACGAACTGAAAACTTTAGAGGAGCATGTTGAATTTTCGGCGGGAAATCTGTGGTGGAAAGCGCCACGTGCGTTGCAGCTCAACCAGAGAAGAGGACGAAGAGAGCGGGTGGCGGGGTAGGAGCGTGAGCACGCAATACAGAAAGACGAGAACTAGGTGGTTTTCGATCAGGTAACGTGGCTGTCGGTCTCTTGGCTGTCTCTACATTTCTCTACATTTCTCTGTCGCTACATGGGGTTCACACTACGTTCCCATTCGTGCTCCGATAAGTGAAACAACAAAACGGCCACACAATGGAACCTACACAGAACCCCCATGATGCTTCGCATCCTCCTAATGGTTCCCCACGGGAAGATGGTGTAATTTTTTTATAACCTTTTCTACCAAAAGTTAACGCACCGTGCTTGATAGACAATAATAAGAATGCTGCATCAATAATCAATCAATCAATCAATCAATCAATCAATCATGTTTATTTACGTGCCCAGGAACAGCCATAGGCCTGAGTGCTGGCGCACGGGTAGTTACATGAAAAACAAAATACAAGAAACATATAGCAAGAAACAAACAAGCGACAAGACACACAAATTGAAGTAGTGAAAATGACAGAAATAAAGCACAGGCGGAGCCTGGGTACAGGTAAAAAAATAAAAAAAGAAGATGCCTATGTTGCTCTGCCCGTCGTAAAGGCCACACGACAGGCAGAGCAACAAAGTTTGACAGTAATACAACAAAAACAACGGCAAGAGTGTAGAGACAAATTAAGAAACGAACAAATGACAGTAAATAGTTTCAAACATAGGCAAGTATCAGTTGGATAGACACAACCGCAGAGAAATCAAATTCCAGAAAAAAAAGAACGACAGACATATCATAGGTGTTTAACATACTGTATTCAACAGCGTTGTACGGTAAACTGTAAAGGATTTTTGAAAGATGTCAAGGCGTTCAAAGAAGCGGTTGTAACAATTCTGTATTCTGCGCACAGGAGAATGATTGGAGTTGCGCGCAGCGGTCAAGAACGGGCGATGCGACCTGGTGGGCCTTTGTGGTACACTAAACTCTAAACAGTTAAGCAGGTCTGCGCAAGAAAGGTCACCATGAACAATTTTGTGAAGAAATGTAAGGTCTGCACGCATACGTCTGCAGTTCAAGGAAGGGATGGAAGGGACTATGGATAAGTCAGAATCAGGATGAAAACTGTGATTGTGATGACGGTGCTTAAATATGGATAAAAACTTCTTCTGCACACGTTCTATTAATTCACTACTAGATTTGGAGATGCCGTAATAATAATAATAATAATAATAATAATAATAATAATAATAAGAATAATAAGAATAATAATAAGAATAATAATAATAAGAATAATAATAAGAATAATAAGAATGCTGCATCAACTTGCATGTTTCAATTCAACATGAGCCCAATTCAAGCGTATCATCCTAATATTGCTGAAATTCATGGCATAATTTTTAATTACTTGTGGCCATAAACTTCCCCTAGCTGGCATGTAAAATATATCAAATATTTGCATTGATGGCGTTGCATTTCACTTCGGTAACAAACTCCCGCTTGTGTAACAAGTGCCCGTTAGGTGTATCTGGCTAATTTCGAAAAAGACGCCTCTAATGTATATATATAGTGAAAGAAGTCGACTGCCACGTTTCTAGATTTGTCGCCAAAAGTTTTAAAGTTAAAAACTCCTTCCTCCGGGCTGTAATTTAAATGCTCACATCCCTCCTTTATACAAAAATCTCTGTTAGGGAGGGTCAACCCCCTCATACCTACGGGAGAGGGCGCGGGTGAGGGGTGTTGGCAACAGTTTGACCAAGTAAGACATTCCGATTGGATAAAAAGGTGCAAGGTGAGAGAAGGGCAAGGACCAGGGATGAAAAGGCAACACGAGAACACAATAACCAGAAGCACGTAGGTAAAACCAATAATGATATCAAGACGAAACTCTGCATGCTTCGTAAATTATCTTAAAATGGTCAGTCGGAAAGAAAGGGGCAAAAAAAGGCGGGAAGGAAGACGCACAGAAGATTGTGGCACAGGCATAGATCTTGGACTCGGTGAAACTCACAGGCCGCTTGTATGCATGGCCCGCACAGTACGCACGGTCCCCGCCACATACGGTGTATTCGCTGTTCCCTTTTGTGTTTTATTTTACTCCTGTTTAAGCCTACATCTGCTTTTATTTTGAGGCCACTTCGATGCAACCAAGGGTTGTAGCAAAGCTTGGCCGCGCGCAATGCAATCCCAGGGCAAGTAACCCTGGGATTCGGTTACCTCTGCTGCGGCGTTCTTCGGTTTTGTCTGTACGCAATACGGCTGTCACAACTCAGGCAACCCTGCGACAGGCGTCCCGCGCAGTGCGCTCAGAGCTGCTCAAGGTTACTGAAGAGACAAGGAATGGTTCCCGTACGGGCTGGAGGGTGGTTCTGTCGCGTTTATTTTTCTCGGCATAGTGCCTCAAGCAGCGTATTATTTAAATTTGTACACACTATTTTCGTTCCGCACTCATCCCCTCTACCGCCCTCAAGGCCTTGATGTTTCTGATTATGACACAGCTTTTGCCGCAAGAATGAGAGCCGGCTGGGATCCACATTGATTAAATGGGTGAACGCCTGGAATTTATCTATAAAGTAGGACCCTCTCTGCTTGCGTTCAAGGAAAGATCGAAAGCCAGGATGCGGGAGGGTAATTCTGATATGCTCACTGGAATGGTTCAGCAGTTACATAAGTTTGGAGAATGGTAGATCCAACTGTGAGGTGACATAAGATTTGAGGTTGTTGAATACTAGCCGGAATGCATTCGGTCTGGCCAATATAGTCCGTGCGACACATTTCACAGTGACCTCTGTATACGACGTTGCTGGAATCACAGTCAAGGCGTTCTTTTATTCGGAACAAAAATTCAGATAATTAAAATTTTGCCGTGTTCGTAGGGGTAATGTGAGAAGAAATTTTGCAGCACGTTTTCCCGCATGGGCGGCGCTGAATGTCGTCTAGTCGTGGCAATTTTACCGTTAATCAGTATATCTCTTAAGTTTTTGTCTTTACGATGCACCACACGGGGTGGTTCGGGGAAGATAGCTGACAGGTGCGCAGTTTATCTGAGCGTAATTACATGCTTGCTCAGTATGTTGTTTACTCATGGCATGTTTGCACCTTATGTTAATACCAGGTTAGTTGGGGGTGTCTTCCTGATTTTGTGCATTGGCGTTTGATAATGCTGACGGGCGGTCGTTTCCGAAGGGCCTTTTGATTGCATCATCAAATAAATTTTCTGTATAGTTTTTATTCAGAAGGGTGTCATCCATACTTTGCGAGTTTCGGTGTAATTCCTGGACATCAGAAAAGATTCATCAGTATCTGTATGCCTTCGAGTATGGTATTGTAACTTTGCAATGTCGTGGTTAGTAAGTGTCCAAATGCAATTACTGTTGAACAAAACAAACAAACGAACATTTATTAAAAGGGATTGCTCAAGGCCACATGGGGAAGACGAGGGAGGGGAGATGAAGACCTCACTAGTGTCCCAACATGGAGGAGTCCTGTTGACTGTTGACGATCCGTTGACGATCCGTGGTTTGTTTTGTAGACGGTGGTCGCTAGGGAATTGGCCTATACTTCAAGGAATAAATTCAAAAATTTGATTCTATCTTGAGATACGTCGTAGGTGAACTTAATTGATTGGTTGAGACAGTTAAATGTTGATGTGACTTCGAGAAAGCTTGCGTTGTCCTCGTTACATAGCATAAATATATCATCTAGGAAATGCCTGAAGAACTGGTCCGTTTTTTTTTCTTCTCAACGTCAGATGTTCCAATGATGCAATAAAATCTTGGCGTAATTTGTAGTCATCTTTGTTTCCATCGCCGTGCCACATAGATGAAGAAAGTGCATTCCGTGGAATTCGAAGTGATTATAATTTATACAACAGTTAGAAGCGTTGCGTGAGTTTTGCTTTGTATATCTATTGACAAGTTTAAACCAATAAATGATGCCACGGTGGTGGCGCTGCCTTACAAGTGAGAAATATTTGGGTACAATAATCCCAGGTGAAGCGTCACTAGAAAACACACTAGGGAGATGACAATATCAACAATCTCCAGTGGAAAATGGCAGGTACCTTTGATGTAGGACGGGAACGTAGGGGGGATGTCCTTAATTATGTGAATAATGAAGTTTGAAATTTGTTCTGTCACCGTCCCGTTACTAGAAACAATGGGTCTGCCCGGGTGGTTGCTCCTATGTATTTTAGGTAGCAAGTAAAATCGACCAGGGACAGGATCTTGCGGTGACAAAATTTTAACCATCGCAGCAGTTATATTGCCTTCCGTGACAAGAGATTTGAGGGTGTTGTGAATTTCACCTTAAAAAAATTATGTGGGGTCATTTGGTAGCTCATTATAGAATTGTCTGTCGCTTAGATGTCACATTCCCTCTTGCAAGAATTCAGACCTGTCTAGTATAACAATGGCTCCCCCTTGTCCGCTGGTTAAAAAAATTATCTGGTGTCCGCTTAAAGGGAATAATTAGCTGGTGTCCGCTTGAACGGAATATAAAGCTGCTCGCTCTTCTACTGACAGGTTGTTGCGCACGGGTTGGTGCTGTGCATTTTCCCGGATTACATCCTTCTGTACAGCGTCTATATACATATCTAAGTGCTGGTCTCGTCGGTCGTTTGGTGTCCTGGATTTGCTCGGCGCACCAGGCAGTTGTGTTTTTGTGTTGGGGCGGTCATGGAAGTATTCCCAGAGACGCAGATTTCGTGCGAATGTGTCCAGATACTGATATAGTTGGAACTCATTGAAATTTCCGAAGGCTGGGCAAAATGTCAAACCTTTTGAGAGAAGTATTTCTTGAGCCGGGGATAATGTTTTGCTTGACAGATTTCACAGCTTCCTTTGTTGTGTGTTCACGGGGCGAGATATAGCATCGGGCCCCGGGGGACCACTACGGCATTGGTTCGTTGCACGGGGTTGACTAAGAAAAGAGGGTAAATGTTATTCCGTTGCAATTTCTTGTCTTTTTCGGGTGATTTTTGTTCTCTCTTGGTCGTCCCAAATTTTTAGTTCAGTGTATTCCACCTCGGATAGATTCGATTACGACCTCTCCAGTATACCGGCATATAGCAGCTCCGTGGCCCGTGTTTAGCTGTGCTGCGAAACAGTCTCCCTGAGCACCGCCGACGTATCCGACGGAACTTTCTCACACTTCGCTTTTCATCATGCTTAAGTGTTCACATCGAGTGTGTGCAGGCCAGAAGAAGACCTTTTGGGGCGATGTTCTGATTAAGGTACGTTTCAAAATGAGCAGCATGCAAATCAAATCAAGCACGCTTGTTGATTTATTTCCTAATTGACAAAAGAGAGGGGACCATGTATTATAAGAGCGGGCCATACCTGCCTCCACTACAAGGTTTTATCAGCCTCCCGTCTTGCTAGCGAAGCTGCCTGCGTGGCCGCGCGCGTCGTGTAGTGGCGTTCTATGACGTGCGGGGCGCGGGAAATCATGGGAAAGGGGTGGGCGTTCTGGACACGACGGGCAAAGTGGGCAATAAAAGTCTGAAATCACATTCAGTCTAAATGGAGAAAGATTTATAAAATCACGTACGATGGTAGGACAATTCCTCACCTCAATGAAGCTTTGTTGACCGTGCTCAGCTTTCTTGTCCCAGAATACTTCTTGCAGAAATAAAAATTGCCCGCCTATGCCAAAATGATGACCACGCAATAAGATGACTGGCTACATCCGTCTCTTTTCGTACTATCAGCGGTGAGAGTATCATACACGCGGTGGCCGTAACTCCGCACAACTCCTTAATTGGCACCTCTCTCTCTCTTTCACACACACACACACACACACACACACACACACACACACACACACACACACACACACACACACACACATGCACACACACACCAACGCACATATGAACACAAAGGAGTTATGAACGCCAAGGAAGGCAAAGAGAAAGGTGTAGTAGGGCAGTTACCCTTTTTACGACATATATACTTGTTTTCAATGTGTGATATTTACGGAGTGGAAAAATACATGCCCGCTAGGTGTAATAAGAACCCACGACCTCTATGATACCCCCATATATATCTGTGTGTATTGGTATAAGTGCGTGCGTGTTTGGTCATTTCGATGTGTGTGTAGGGAAGCAAGGAAAGTGAGTAATACTAAACTCGTACTAGTCGAAGTAATACCAAACTAATATTAGTGGAAGTGAGTAATGCTAACCTCAGAGCTTTTAGAAGCAGTCTGTTTGGAAATGAGTATAGAATAGTTCGCCTGCCCTAAACCCCACGACCGCCATGACGAGAAAGTTGTGAGTGGTATTGCAAAATTTGGCGCACATGGGTTCCCTGCAGCACGTAAAATTCATTAAGCTTTGAGACATCAAGGTTGCGATGGCAACAGATAGGAGGTTTCTCACGATGCCAAGAAAGCGGAATAGTCAGCAGAGGGCTCTGTTCAGAAGGCTTGTGATTGGCTGATCACTGCTGGCTGAATTGCTTCCAATGATTGCATTATTATTCCCGTTGTTTTTTCCGTTCTAACACTTAAGTTCTTTTTTTCTTTATTTTTGTTCTTTTCTTCGACGCCATGTAATTTCTTTCCCATACATTAGAATTTGATTACATCTTTCAAATACGTTGGCTGTTTTGCGCTGCCTGCTGGACCTTGTTATAAGGAAAAAGGGCCCAATAAAACAACATTTCTAGACACCTTTACTACTCGTCTGCATGTGATGCTATGAACGTAGCTGAGTTCGAGATTCTGTTGCAAAATAAACGGTAACAAACGGACAGCACTTAGTTGTACTGTAGCTACGGTTTACGTTTGAATCATTTTAATTGTGAAAATTTACACAAGAATAAGCTTTGCAAGAAAAGCACGAATGTAGCACGAACCTCCCCTTTGAAATGATAAGACCGCTGAGGCCACAGGCAAAAATAAACTTCGGAACCACTTGATTTCCACTTAGCCTCCCTCTGAAGACGTCATTTTAGGGCCGTTTACAAACAAGCTACATACCTTTATCCAGTGAAATTACGAAAACCCCTTTCAAGCATTGCTAGAATATCTATTTTTAATAATTGCGCAAATATCCTTCTAGGTATTATTGAACGTCAAACTTGTGAATATTGTTGGTAGCGAATTTACTCCAAGAAAGACTAATCGGCTAAATATTAAACTACATGCCACTCCTAATGTTTTAATAAACTTTGAACAATTCAGAAGACCGGTATTTATGGTGCAAATTTGCTAATACTCTCACAGGTTTCGGTTGGATGCGAAAACAGCTGCAACCACACTTTACCAAACGGTACCTTGTGCATAGTAAGTGATAAACACTTACAATATTGAGCTCCTATATACCTGACTGTTTAAATATGTATATGTATGTGTGTGTGTGCGCGGGGGCGCGTGCCTAGCCAGAAATTTTAAGTGACGTTAACCTCGTGAGGAATACAAAAAAAATGTCTAATTTAAAAATGCGCCAGAACTTTACTACCAAACCATTCTAGTGACATTGGCGCAAAATAGCTGGGCACGAAAATTATGTTTTGTTCAGGAACAGCGCAATTGCCTCCAACTTTTTGTCGAAAACTGAATATCAGTATAGAAGTTTTTATTAAGGGCACAAACGGCCACGGTCTAATAAAACGAGATATATTAATGCGCAATAAAGGTTAGCTGCCGGTGCTGAAAGATAACAACTTTAACAGCATAAGTTTTAAAAAGGGATATAGTCGCAAATCGACGTAAAAGTGTGAAAACATGCGCACTTCAAAAAGCAATAAGTTTACCTGGCCTAACGAACCACATAAAAAATTAAGGAGTGATACGTAGTACCATTCACTTAGTGACCGGCCTCTTAAACCCGCGGACAAATCTTGCTGTAGATATATCAGCCAACATGACGCAATTGGTGTAAAGAGACTACTTAGGCAATGCGAAGAAGTCGGAACATATGTACTATCAGGAAGTAACACAGAACTAGAAGTGCGCGAACGCGAGTGGGAAGACCGTTAAGGTAACAAACTTCGGCGCCAAGAATCCATACACACAGACAAGCGTAAAAATATTTCGCACTGTGAGGCACAGGCATTCCTAGAATAGTGACATCGATGAAGATGATGAAATAGAAAGTTTGTGATCATGATGATGATGACATTACATAAGGTATTGTGTGAAAATAAAAGTCAGGAGATTAGTAACCTGTGCAGAGGTCCTGAGAAAATCGATGACATTGGGTTTTTCAGACAATCTTGGTAGGGAAGTAACGAACAAGGAAGAACATAGGCAATTTTTGAGAAAGCTTTGGCGACCGAATTTAAAAAGGAAAAGCCAACTTTCCACTATAGCGGCTTTAAAATTTGAAAAATAGAATAAGCACTACATGACATTTTAAAGGTGGAATAATGAGAGGGATTGTGGAGTTTAAAAAAATTGCAACTTGTGAAATTTGGTACCTCGTTATACGCAGGGGTTTTACTTCTTGGCAAGACAACATTCCGTGGTTTTTAGTTTTTTAAATTGAATGTTCCGGGAAATTGGAACAAACAACTCTTGTACACGTTCCTGCCCCACTACGTATTATCCTTTTTGGATCCTCTGATTTTTGGTAGAAAGGGATCATTTGTCTTTTTTGTTCTACTGATACTTTCAGTTAGTCGGTTTTGACAACGGGAAATAAATAATGCTCTTTTATTTTTTATAGCAGCTCAAATGCGCTGTTTTATTTCAAGAACCACAAGCTGCCCTTCAATTTTCCAGTTTACCCTCTCTGGCCCAAATCAGCTCCGCCAATGCGCATCTGCCTATTTCGAAGTATGGAAAAAAATTGTAAATAATATTTAGGGCGTACTTCAAGTAAGGATGCCAAACGTTAGTATTGGTGTTGGGGTGGTCAATGAAAAGACCTGATGCACAAAAAGCGCCGTTAAAAAGTATTCAACATTTTTAAAACACGTACACACTATAAATATAGCAATGAGAGCGAAATTCAGAATATAAATCAGTTTTTGTCAACCACTGGTTTTATAACAAAAGAACCATTCCACATGCTTTAGTCTGGAAGTTTAAAAATGATGACGTTTTTTATGACGTATTTATTAGGAAAAGTATCACAAACCTTTTGCTTCGTAAGTTTAAAAAAGCAAACTAGGAACTTCTCAGCTTCAAACACACATTTTATGCCTGGGCAGACGCATTGCTGGTTTTTTTACCACAGGTTGGTTGTTCACCTAAAAACGTAGCTTTTGTGCTCTAGCGTATTTTTGTATATTGCTAGGGCAGCGAGCATACGTCTGACATCTAGCCGTTTTACTTTTTTCAATTCTTTCAGAATGCCACACGTACTACAAGTAGGAAATTGGTATCCAAATTCTACAGCACAATGCAATTGGGGCATTGTATGAACGGTACGTGTGTAGCCGACTGCGGAAATAGTAATGTGCGTGCGCAAATGGTATTTGAGAAGCCAAAAAAAGGGGAGGGGGAAGACGAAGAAGAGGATGAGGAAGCAGAAGAAGAAGAAGAGGAGGAGGAAGAAGAGTAGGGTGAGATAGGGGACGATAAATAAACGCTTTTTTCATGCTGCCTGCCCTCAGTAACAGACCTTACTCAAACCCCTTGTGCCCGACTGGGACGTGGGAATCTTTTGACTCGCAAGGTTTGTAGTTAGGGTCTGTAGTTGGGCTTGTAGACGGTACTCTCCCCAAATACTCACGCCGGGGAAAAGTCTCTGAAACATGGCGGACTCAGTTCTATTTTTGATTCCTTTTTTGTTTTTATTTTTTGTGAGCAGTTTCTTAAGAAGCACTTTTTTTACAGTCGGAGCCGTTGTAAAGTCGGAACCTTGTTGAGGGAGATGCCACCCGTAAAATTGCAGAGGCTTCACTGAACAAAGGGCAGTGAGCACCACACAGTCCAAGACAGCCAAAAGAAGGCAAAAAAGGAGAAGGTAATAAGCAATATCCAGGGCGAGCAGAGTGAGAATCCAAAAATTTGGGCGTTTAAATAAAGACAAAAAATAGGACATATTTCTTCGCGTAGAAAAGTAAAGAAAAGGCTAGACAGAATCTAAACAAATGCACAAAAAACTTCAATAATACATTACGTTGCCGCAGATGCTCATCTTCCCCAATTGTGGGATGGACGCCACAACTAAGCGGGGAGGGTTAAAACAGAGCTTGTATATGCAGCAAAGCTCTGTTTTAGAAATTTAACTAAACAAGTTGAGTAATACGAAAACCAGTTGGCTCGACAGAACATGTATCACACATGTGAAAGGCTACAATGATTTCACTTTCAGTTTATTTCAGTTTCAGTTTATTGTTTCAGTTGAAAAGTTACAGTGCATAAATAACTCAAGGAGGTGCCATATTCATAGACCTGGAGGGAACTGTTTGTACATAAAACACCTGGAGTAAACTATCCTCAGTCATGCATCAAAACAACCAGCCGAAGACTTTGTGGGGTTCTACAATTCACACACTAGTGATTTCCCACCCCGCAGCCATCCGCGCCCAGCAAACATGCATTGCGACGCCGGCTGCGGACGGTTCCGTTGTTTGCGGAGACAGACAAACGCAGAACGCGGCGAGGGCAAAACATCAATGGCAGCATTTATTGCAATGGGAAAATCAAATATACTGCATACAGACTAATCGTAGGCCATAACGGTAACACTGGGAGCGAGACATTAAACAACGCTAGAGATCCAGATGGTTCGACTCACCGATGGCATACCGGAGCAGCGAAGCGCGGCGGAGTGCGAGCGCGGTTGCAGTTTCCCAGCTCGTCCGGACGCGTCCCATTGTGGCGCGTTCCCCAGGTCAGGACAAGCGCGACACGTCCACGCGCTACCGGATCCCTAAGACAAGAGAGCGTCGTCTCGTCATACGACAACCCATTATACCTCGCCTTTGGTGGCGCTATTATCGTGGAAGAACTGGTTCTCGGGTAAGGCAGAGGACAAAAGGGTCAACGCCTCCACCAGGGCGACAACAAACCGTCCGGTCGGTGGCGCTCTCCTGTAACGTTCCCGTCGCGTGAGCGAGGCGCGTGTGCGCCGGCCGCGATGGGAAGCTAGCAAGAAAGGGGTTCGCGGAAAGTCGCAATCCCCACAACTTTTACCGAAAAACAATTTCCACGGCTTTCTCAAAATTTTACGGGAAAAGAAAAAGTCGTCCTCCACGCCGCTAAATATCTCTTTGTACCAAAACTGCCCGGTCCGAACAACGAGCCATTACCTATTTTCCCTACGGAGGGACCCAACCCCCCTCTTCATACTTACAGGGTAGAAAATATCAGTTACAAAAGTATCAACAACAAATTACCGATAAATATAAAAAGTTTATAGAAGCAAGGTTGGCGGACGGCCAAATAAAAACATGCAGTCAACGAAATGATTGTAACACAAAAGAAATTCATGAAAATATATTTCCTCTGGCCCCTATTTCCTCTTGTCATGCTTATGTAAACTAATCGAACTTTTTCTCAATAGGCTTCCCTCTCATACAGAAGAAACAACGGAAGACAGGAGAGATTCAGCACACTACGTTGCTGATAATATCCTCCTCCAATTTACACTAATGGTTCCTAATCCGGTCACTATGCAAAATAGCGTAGTAGTGCCTCAATAGATGGCATTTAGTCATAAACCAAAAACTCTCCCCACCTCCCCGAAGGGGATCGTGCAGAAATGCGAATGCATTGTGTGCACCGATGAGTGCGCTGCGGCAAGCAGTAACGGAGAGAGGCGTGCGCTCCACTGCATTTATATACATTTTCCGAGCGCAGCAAGCGGAGAGAGGGTACGCGGAGAGGAGAGAGAGACCCGCGCAACCAGCCCGCCCCGCGCGCGAGCTCTCTCTCCCGCCGAGCTCCACGATGCGAGCGCCCTCACACGCCCGAGCGCGCTCCTGCTCTCCCCTTGCCCTCCGCTAATCCCGCCCGAGCTACCACCTGCTCCGGTTGCTAGGCGCGCCACAGCTGTTGCTAGGGGCGAGGAGGAGCGCGGAGAGATAACACCTGCGTGCGCACGCCGACGGAGCACGACAACCCCCGACTAAGTAATGCGTTCGCATTTACGACGACGACGACGACGACGGCAGAACTACGAGGCGCGCGCTCACGTGCGCTCGCGCTGGAGGAATGCAGGCGCACGCCAACGGAGCACGACATCCCCCGACTAAAAAATGCATTCGCATTTAAAACCTCAAGTACATTTATTGTGGAGAGAGCCTACAAATGTGTCTGGGACATTTTATCTTCACCAACAGCTACTGTGCGCGTAACAACATTACCAACCAAATTATTCGATGTAAAAAGAAGAGTCACACACAAATGTTTCACTGCGTGACCCCGCCACTATACTCTAACTCGCCATTAAGAAACTAACAGCAGCACTACAAACTATTCCTGGGCTGCCACATGTTATGCGTGCTAATTTTATGTTTCTCTGCGACTACACTGTCAACGAGAACCAAATCCGATGCACTAAAGGAGGCAGTACCGTACACAAAAATATACCTTAACGCTGCAGCCTACGGAATTGCTCTTTAGGATGTTGCCTTGTAGGGAACACACCACCGACCGGGATATCATATAGCACGCCCATTCCGAAAAAATGCACCGACATAGTAAATACCACCGGATTAACGACGAGAATACCCACCGCCACATCAAAGCTTACCAAAGACGAAAGAACTAACCTACCGAGACGTCAAGTAAATTTGCTTTCACAGGTCACAACACTGCACATCACGTACGACAGTATAGATACGAATAAACTTCTTCAATGAAGCCTCCAAACAGCTTCTACCTAATGGTTTCGGAACTTGATGGCGTAAAGGAAATTCAGGAGACACTGGAAAGCTCATATAAACCGTGAGAATGCCTGCTGACCAGTGGCCACCAGGCCATTATCTATACCCTGGGGGCTCCCGCGATTCTAGCTGCGGCAGCACATTGTATTCCAGTTCAGTGAGGCCAATCATTGAGAATGAATAATTCAGGGCGAGTCATCCGACCTAAGATTCGCTCGTCTGATCCTGCTGGCTTCACGCCCCACTTGTGGACACTGCATGTTTATTCTACCACTTGTATTACGTCCTTGATCAGATGGGAATAGCATCATAATGCTCTATGAATGCCGCTGTCTAAGCACATTGCTCGCATAGAACAGGTATATCCCATGGTTGTTACTTTTTTCGCAGCGCATACTCACTTCGAGGACTTTTCAGGAGGTATCTGGGGCCTAATTATCAATGCGGCGCCGAGGCATGAAAATTCAAAGGATATAAATTTGTAACGTTAAAGTTGCAGCATAATGCATGCGGCATAACGACTGGGAATGAATGCACGCGAGCACAATAAATGCACACAAGTCACAGAGAATGAAGATTTTAGGGGAGCTTTAGCATGTTCCAGTTTTTTTGCTGATGTATTTCCTCCCGGAAGAGAAAAAAAAACAAATTCTAAGGAAAAAACCGTTATGCACTGTAGGAGAAAAATGCGGCGGAGATCATTCGCAACAAAGCACAAAGAAACGAAAAACAGAACATTACAAATGTAACGTTGCAGCAGAGACGTTGTAGATAATTTCGTTTCATGCAATTTGAAGCAAATAAACGTAGCTTATTGCAGTGAATACATATTCGATGTTATTACCAGAGAAAGCACGTTAAATTGTAAATTACATCCAATGTTGTTTTCACCCTTGGCAGTGATAAACGTTCTTCACTATAAATATAAGGAAATTGTTTTAGCAATTTTTGCACACATTAAAATGCAGCTCCTCCGCTATATCATATTTATTCTTTCCTTATTGCGTCTTCAAATATAACCACGCAATGCACGAAGGCACTACAGCAGGGGGTTACAAAATTGAGATTTACAAATCCCCCATTTTACTGCAATATTGCCCTTCTTACAGCTTCTTTTCTGCGCTATTTCTCGTATTTTGAAATCATTTTGAGATATGTGTAATGGAAAACAGGTCCTTAGGGGGTTTTATTTCAATTTTTACCAATAAACATTTCTAATAAAGAACTACAGCACCCCATTTTGTCGGTGCGATAAAAGCAGTTCCCACTTAATTCTATTCTTTATTTTGCTGTAGCAGTCCTCCGTTTGGTACCATTCGAAGACGAATCTATCCTAGCGGTTTTAATTTTTTTCAGGTTATCAATCGGCGAACTTCTAGAATATCGATGCGCACACTTCCTAGTCTTGCAATGCTGGAGCACATCTCGAAAAGGCGGACTTTATTAGGTTTTGCTCCGATGATTCTCAATTCCGTCGCACAAAATGTAGCGCCTCTCCGCTCTCTAGAGCACATCGCTTGCACTGGATCCAATAAGAATCGCATGAAGACACTACACCTAGATGTCTAAATATATTAGAATTTTTACGGTCTTATGCTTAAGGAGGCACTCAGTGTCCGATGGGTTCTGTTTTCTTTTAAAAAGGGTAAAACTCTTGCTAATAATATTGTGCATTTTCGACATTGAACGTCCGGCGGCGACACAGTGTTATTTCAAACGAAGAAATCTTTGATTACACAGACGTGGTGTGGCAAGCCTCACTGGGCTCGCTTTTGGTCAATTGCTGTGTTTAGTTTGTTTTGATGACATATTTGTACATACTGCAATACCCCTCAGAATATTTTCCGCCAGTTGCTTCGTGTACAGGCTTAAAAGGACTGACAATAACATTTACCAACAGCAAAATGACTTGGAACATGTTTTGCTTTGGCGTTCCCAGAATGCGACTACATAGGGTGCGCAGAACAAACTTCACTGCGCAGGCGTGGCACCTGTTGGAATCGCGCATCTATTTTTTCGTGTCGGCCGTAGTATCGTGGTCTCCTTTCCACAATCTATTTACCGGTCTCTGTACCGCCGGGCCGCGTAGTCTTGCGTATCTGGCTTCCCGCAGTTGGGGTTGCCGGTTAGCAGTGGTGACCTACTTTTGTGGACGCTGGATAAGCACGGCTAATAGCGGACGGCTAGCAAGCATGGCAAAATAAAAAGGGCCAAATAACGCTTTCTCGTAAAAAGCAAAGTTCTGACCATGGTTTGGGCAATGAATGTACAGCCGTGAGCTGAAGTAGACGGACCACGGTAGCGGTGGCGAAAACTAATCGCAGCGCAGCCTGGTTGCGCGGCGTCTGCAGTCGAGACCGCGTACAGCGCAGGCGCGGCCTAGCAGTACAGTACGCATGCCGCTATCGCTCGCTTCTTCGCAATTGTCACACGCTCCGATAAAATGACGCCAGGGGAACCGCGCTCCCCTTTTCCTATCTGCTGGTCAACACACCAGTGGAAACGACGCGCTGGTGCAATTGGCGCCAGCGCAGCTCCGCAGGCAGAGTTGGTGATTATTTCGTGCTTTAAGATGTTTTTTTGCACCCCACCCCACCCCCGCGTCGTATATTGAAGCAGAAAATGATGAAGAAAGAAATCACTGTCCAGTCGAAGAAAATAAAACTAAACACCATCTTTGTCGGTTTTGAGGCTATATGATAAAAAATCTAGCGTCCCGAGAATGTAGCGAACTCGAAAAATTATTGATGCTAACCTTACATGCTAAGGTTTTGACAAATACTGCGGTGTTTAGGTATGTACTGCTTTGCTTTATCAAACTTGGCTTGCCGTATGCGGCATATGTGCCATTCGCAATTGCTCGGGAAAATCCAGATTGGCATTTTTTTTATGTTCGACACCGACACATACATTTATTGTTCAAAAACTACATTGCGATACGAGATACCTATTGAACCACGCCTTGAATGCCCAGCAACTATCAAAGCGCATGCAAGCTACATTTTTCTATTAGACTTAATTGCACTTGAAAACATTATTGACAATTCTTGCGCACTTCTGTGACACTAGTTGAAATGTAAGGATTTGATCCAAAGGGTGGTCGTTCCGTCGATGATTGAAGATAAAAAGATTACTAGCTTATGGTGTACGGTATGCGGCAAACAAACGACAGTACACTTTAAAACAGCCAAGTTTATTTACACGTACTATTTTACAAAGCATTGCACAGGGAGGGCCCTCGTTCTCAGATGGGGGTCCTCAGACAAAAACAGGAACGTGAAAACACTTCGGACTCTGTGGGTCCCTCCGCGATGCTCCCAAATTCCTTTTTCCCCCAAACTCTGCCACGAACTAAAAAAAGTGGATTTGCCGCATGACATGTTTGAATAACGCCTCCGCTTATAACAAATTTTAAAGCTGGCTTTTTGAACAACTTATCAATTATGCAGAAAAGCCACACTCATGATGATGATAGTTGGGTTTTATTGGCGCAAGGCCGACTATGGGCAAAGAGCGCCAAAGAAGAAGTTACTGAATTATGATGAGACCGTACATACTAAAATATCCGACTAAAAGTAAAGGTGATGCAAAACAAAAGACAATGGAGATGGCTGGTGTATAGGGCCAGGGTGATTACACATGATATGACAAGAGCTGCAGAAAGTTTACCTCAGCTAAAAACTTAAAAACACGTTGACTAGAAAACATGGGTTCGTCGGCTAAAATGTATGATGGGTGCAAAGGAATGTGTCGTCTGTATAATTCAGGGAAATGTTTGTGTCGTGTTGTGTCAAGTGCCTTGCATGTGATTAGTATGTGGACTACGGATAGGCCCTTTCCACACCTGCTACACGTGGGTCCCGAAGTTCCAGTGAGCAGGTGGGAGTGCGTCGCATGTGTGTGACCTATCCGCAGCCTAGCCAGGGCAACTTCAGTGTATCTGTTGTGTGAGTCAGTTATGTAGCGTCCCAGTTGAGGTTTTGTTACGTGTAGTTTGTTGTCTGTTTGTTGACTCCAGTGTAGTTGCCATGTGTTACGAAGCTGTCGTCTGATGTGTGTCTTTAGGTCGGTGTAAGGTACTGTTGTTATGTCAACTGTGGTCATGAGAGCAGCAGCACTAGCCATTTGATCAGCGGTCTCATTGCCAGGGATCCCACAGTGACCTGGTACCCAGCATATGGTTATTTCTAAATCTGAAGCATATGCAGTCATTATCACCTTTAAAAGAACATTGATTACATAGTTTTTTGACGACCTTCCTGATGAGAATGCCTGCACAACGCTTAGAGAATCTGTGTAGACGATGGACTTTGGAATCTTATGTTCGAGGATGTGGTTTGAAACGAGTAATATGCCATAGGCTTCTGCCGTGTAAATACTGGTATGAAAATTCATTGTCTTAGTTACGGTAAAATTTGGTCCGTGTGCTGCACAAGATACAGTAAAACCAGTTTTCGACGCGTCGCTATAGAATTCTGCGCGCCTGTACTTGTCCTGCAGGAACAGGAAGTGCTGCAGAATTGCACTCCTTGGTACCCTATTTTTTTCTACTAATGTGAATGATAGGTCGCATGATATAGGATGTAGATGCCATGGTGGAATTAAATTATGGATGGGTGTCTTGTGCGTATCTGAAAGAGGGACCGTGAGTACAGAAGCCTCCTCCCTAACTCTGAGAGAGAAAGGTAAGGAAATAGATGGCCTATTTAAAAAGAGTTGCAAGTTTGATGTATTGTTCATGATGGGATTAAAAGGATGGTTGGTAAGGGACACAATCTTAGATGCATACAGCAGGTCAACATACTCCCGCTGATGCCCTAGACACCACTTGTCGCACTCGACATAAAAGCTTTCGACAGGGCTAGTGCGGAAAGCACCGCATGAGAGGCGAAGGCCAAGATGCAGCACTGGGTCGAGCATTCTCAGTGCGGTCTTTGTCGCCGACCCATACACGACACTGCCGTAGTCGAGCCGGGACCCCACCAACGCTGTGTACAGGCGCAGCAGGAGTTGTTTGTCGGCCCCATAAGATTGATGTGAGAGAACCTTAAGAATATTCATTGCCTTTAGGCATTTACATTTGAGCTGTTTGACATGAGGAATGAATGTAAGTTTTTCATCGAATAAAATGCCTTAAAACTTGTGCTCCTTGTTCACAGGAATTGGCACATTCGCAAGAGTGATGTCTGGGTCCGGGTGGACCCCACGCTTCCTGGAGAATACAACACAATCGCTCTTTCCGGGATTAATTTTAAAACCATTTTTGTCTGCCCAGCCGGCAAGCTTCTTGACGCCGAGCTGGACTTGACGTTCGCAGATGGACATATTACATGATTTAAAAGATATCTGCACGTCATCTACATACATGGAGTAAGAAATTGTAGGCGGCAGTGCCTTCCCAAGGGAGTTCATTTTTACTATGAAGAGAGTGCAGCTTAGAACTCCGCCTTGCGGCACGCCATTTTCTTGCACGTGTACCTTTGACAGTGCAGAACCAACTCTGACGCGAAAGGTTCTCTCCGACAAATAGCTAGCAAGGGTGTTAAACATATTACCAGAAACACCGAATGACTTCAGGTCAGTAAGGATCCCATAACGCCAAGCGGTGTCATAGGCCTTTTCTAGGTCGAAAAACACAGTTAAACAGAACTGTTTATGCACGAAGGCATCCTTAATATACGACTCTAGTGCCACAAGTTGATCATTCGTGGATCGCCCTGCCCTGAAGCCTGCCTGGCAGCTCTCGAGAAGGCCGTTATACTCCAAAAAGTACACGAGCCTCCGGTTTATCATCTTCTCGAGAAGCTTGCACAGGCAGCTGGTCAGGGCAATGGGTCGATAGCTAGCGGGAGAAGAAGGGTCCTTCCCTTCTTTCAAGAATGCTACAACTATGGCATCCCTCCAAGACTTCGGAATGTGCCCCGAAAGCCATATCTTGTTGAAAAGGTGAAGAAGTGTTACAAGAGTGTCTGTGTGTAGGTTCTGTATCATTGTATATGTAATGTTGTCTGGGCCTGGAGCTGAGGGTTTACACGTGCTCAGAGCAGCCCTCAGCTCATGTAGTGAAAACAGGGAGTTGTACGAAGTCTGTGATTTGTTGTTGTCGTGTAGGGACTTCTTTTCACAAGAGGCTTTATGTTTCAGGAAAGTGTTCGTGTAGTGTGCTGAACTGGACACGTGTTGGAAGTGTTGTGCGAGTGTGTCAGCCTGGTCTTCCAGAGTGTCCCCTGTTGTACTGACCAGGGGCAGGCTGTGTGTCTGTTGTCCTTTGAGTTTGCGTATACGTGTCCATACTTTCCGTGTGTCTGTGTAGGAGTTTATTGATGTTATGAATGTACGCCAACTCTCTCGTTTTGCCTCACGGCGCACACGTTTTCCTAATGCCTTGGCCCGTTTGAACAAGAGGAGGTTTCCCGACGTGGGGTACCGACGAAGGATACCCCACGCCTTGTTCTGGGCCTCTCGCGCCCGCCTACAGTCCTCATTCCACCACGGCCTCCGCTGGTTGCGCGGGGCACCAGAGACGTGGGGAATGGACTTTTCGGCGGCGTCGAGGATGTGCGCCGTGAGGAGTTGGGTAGCTTCTTCAACGTGTAGGTGTCCTGTGGATGTGTGGTGTAGTTTGGATGTCTCTGTAAATGTATTCCAGTTAGCGCGTGCTTCATTGAACCTATTATGGGAAGAGGAACTGCTTGGGCCTTTACCTATATATGTAAGTGAGGTGGGGAAGTGGTTACTGCCATATGGGTCAGTTCCCACACCCCACTCGAGAAGAGGAAAGAGAACTGCGGAGCCAATCGCCAAGTCAAGACATGAGTATGTGTTGTGTCCTATGTTATGGTATGTAGGCTGTTTACTGTTGAAAAGGCATGCTCCTGAAGATGTAAGGAATTTCTCTATGAGGCGACCTCGGGCATCCGTGCGAGAAGAGCCCCAAAGAGTGTTGTGAGCATTAAGGTCGCCTGTCAGGATGTATGGTTCGGGCAGCTGGTCAACCAGCCCCTCGAAGTCAGAGCTTACAAGTGAAACATCAGGAGGAATGTATATGGAGCATACGGTTATCAACCTATTAAATATTATCGTTCGAATTGCCACAGCCTCCAGGATAGTGTTCAAGGTGACAGGGTGGCATGCTAAGGATTTGCGGGCGATTATGGCCACACCGCCAGAAGAGTGTGTGCAGCCAACCCTGTCCTTTCTGTATACCAGGTAACTATTCAAGAAATTTGTGTTCTTGGAATTCAGGTGTGTTTCCTGAACACACATTACACTTGGCTGATTAGCATGCAGAATCTCATAGACGTCGTCAAGATTATTTAGAAGGCCTCTGCAGTTCCATTGAACGATATTTTCTCTTCCCATTATTATGTATTAGAGATACTGGAGTGTGACTATTTATGTAGGGTCTTTCGGGGCTTGGACTCTTGGACGGGGTTTTTTTACCTCCTCTGGAGGTTTAGATGGAGGGACCCGTTCCTTCCGCTGCGAAGCAGACAGGAAGGGTCCTACATCCAAGTCATCATCTGATTTGGAAGGGGTACCCGGCGTACCGGACCCCCCGGACCTGGCACCCTTTGCGGTGCCCTTCGTTTTGGCCGCGACCGCCGAGGGCGTCAGGAGCGCCCCGGGTGGCACAGGCGGTGCGGCGGAGGTGGGAACTGCTGCGGTTTCCTCCAGCTCCATCTCCTCCGGGCCCTCGCATGTGCTTCGGGCCGGTGGAGAGGAGGAAACAGAGGGTGCAGCAGCATCCCCAACGGACGTGGATGCCACCACAGCCGCTGCTGACTTAGCAGGCGGTGCGGTGGCGGGTTGGGCCGCCAGAGGCAACCCAGGGGGGGGGCGAGGGCGGGACCAAGTCCGACTCGCGGTACTGGGTCCCCGCCGAAACCAGACGCCGCTCCGCCCCCCGGCGAGCTGCGTCGGCGTACCTGCCCAGAGGGAAGGAGGCGAACCTCTTCCGTGCCTCTGGGAAGGTGATGTTTTCGTTGACTTTCAAGGCAATGATTTGTTTCTCTTGTTTGAACTTTTCACAGCTCCTAGAATAGGCAGCGTGTGGTCCCTGGCAGTTGGCACAGGTGAAGTTCTCGGATTTACAATTGTCAGTTTGATGATCATGGGCTGCACTTTTTGCGCACGTCAATTTACCACGACAAGACGTTGTGCCGTGCCCAAACCGCTGACACTTGAAACAGCGGCGTGGGTTTGGCGCGTAGTGTCGGATTGGACATCTCAAGAAACCTGCATTGACCGACTCAGGAAGGCTAGAGCGGTCAAGTGTCAAGATTATGTGCTTAGTTGGAATTATTTCATCATTTCGGCGTATGGTGATTCGCCTCACTGCTGTCACGCCCTGATCTCGGAGGCCCTCGAGCAGATCTGCTTCAGTCTCATTCATTAGATCCCGATCAGAGATCACGCCCTGGCAGCTATTGAGGCTGCGATGGGGCGTGATCTTGATGTCAACATCTACCATGCGCGTTTGCTTGAGAAGGTTAGAGGATTGCTGTTTGTTTTCAACTTCTATCAGAACTTCTCCCGTTGTGAGTTTCTTAGCCTTGTAGGACTTTCCGACAAGGCTTTCAAGAAACTTAGAGATTAGAAACACAGACTGGGAAGTGATTGGTTTTGCCTTGTCAACAGATTCCATGATCAGAAAGCGCGAAAAATTATCGGGCTTTGGGGAAGAGATCGATTGCAAAGGAGGAAAAGAAACTTCGGTGCGGCCCCTTTTCGGGGGCCGATCACGTCTGGGGGGGGGTTTTGAAGATGCCATATGATACATTGGAAAGCAGGGAGACGGGGGTACTTTCTCCTTTGACCTTACCCTGGTAGTCAAAGAGGTCCCGGAGCTCCCTGCCTGGTAGACAGGCAGGGAGCCCATCGGCCGGAGCTTGACCAAGGCTCCGACGGCCACCGTTCGTGGTTTCTAACCCTCCACCTATAAACACATTGCCACGGTTGGATCCAGCGTATGTTTGGGGGCTCGGGGTCCGTGGTATCGCCAGTACCGTCACCAAGATTGCTCAAGGTGCCCCGTGCGGGGAAAAGCCACACTCAAAAGGCGGGCATGAAGATATGTGTATGAGCGACTTTGCTGCAAGGGTTAATTGTGTGACAATAGGAAACGTATCACCGTATTTCATCGTGGAGTCCCCCACCACTTTTACAAGCCCAGGAGGAGTCTTCGGCGCGCTACCGGCCGAGTACCACTAGCATAAAAAATGAGAATTCCCAAATCCAAAGTCCTGCGGGCAGCTAGCCCTATTTCCTTCACAACGCCATACACTTAAATTTAATTACAAAAGTCCCCCATCCCAAACAGACGTCACAGCAGAGAGTGACGAGGACCTATCAATTAGTCAATACTAGGCCGCTGAGCGGCCACAAAGGCCGTAAATTAGGGTGTACACAAATAGCCATGGGACGCAACTCTGTCCCTCTCATGCGGAAATTTAAAGGCATTCATCCATATCACGCTACCGAACAAACAACAAGACAACAGATCTCATTTGAGAAACTTCATTACTTAACAAAAAACCTCGGTTGCTCCGTATAAATCCCCAGCCATGCAATGCACGCCTAAAATTAAGATCCACGCAGAAGATTACCTTCTTTGGTTGCCGGCGCCAGTATTCTAAGAAGACGGGCTGAACACGCATTACAAAACAGCCATCACTCACTCCGAAAATCTATCAAAACAAGCAAAATAGTCGGTACACCATGAGCTAAGAGAAAGCGCCCACGAAGGTTGGCCATTTTTTTCGGATGTATTTACTGCAATGATTTGCAGCTGCGACCTTCTGATACCGATAAATAAAAAAAGGCTACGAGCCCAACGCAGACACGGCACGCTGAGTGTGGCAGCGAAGCACCACTGCCGCATATCAGGTGAGTCGCATCGTTTTCAATGATAGGGCGGTGCCCGGCAGTGTTCCTATAACTGCGCGGCGTTATTCCCCTGGCGGTGATTTATCGAAGCAAGAAGCAGTCGCGAAGGAGCGAGCCATAGCGGCAAGTGTGCTGTAGGGCAACGTTGCGCCTGCGCTGTGCGCGGTCTCGACAGCAGACGCCGTGCAACCAGACGGCGCAGTGATTAGTTTTGGCCACCGCTCCCGTGGTGCGTTTACTTCAGCTCACGGCTGTACATGTCCAAATGTACAGCAGAACATTGTTCGCCTTCACACTAACCTCCCTTTGCGCGTACTACTAATAAAAAACAGCAACGCAATAAAAGATAACTGAAAAATTTTGATGGTGCTGGATTGGAAGCAGGAAATAAAACAGAGCATATGGCAGCCACCGTGAACAAATATAATTTATGCCTGTAGCTAAGAGGAGCAATCCTAACGATTTGGCACAAAAGTGATGCATTTGCTTGCTTATCGAAATGTGACGCGACATCTGCCCTATTTAGGCAAATAACTACCAATCATTCTATCAACAGCTCTAGGGCCTTCAGATGCTCATACCGGGAATACCACAACGATCTGATTTTTCCCCCACAAAGCTGTTGTGTAGGTTATAAATTCGAGATCATATGTTTTCTTTGTTTATTGTCACCTGATAAAGCAGGACAAACTATACGGAGGCAATTAAAAGAGTCTCAAAGGCGTTCATGTTTTCACGCAAGCCTTAGGTTAAAGTGGCTGAAAGAATGCTCTCACCGAAAACAAATTGCCTATATTTATGAATCCAATTTTACCTCAGCCCTTCTGTAAGATATATGGGGTGTCTATGACGTACTTTATGAAGGGCCTGATATGTTGCTATTTTTCATGCGGCCCCGCATGTGGGGCCCCGCTGGGTGACTTTTCGGCAATGCATAAACTATACGGGAAATGCGTTTTAAATCTTTTTTAATGTACAGTTCTTCTGTTTTTTGTATTACTACTGAAGAGGATGCTAAATTTTTTAGCATGTTTACACATTGCTGTGCATTAAATAAAAAGTTAGAAGCACGTTATTATGTAATGGCCGAAGAATACCTGTAGTTGCAGTGGAAAAATTGTTCGCGAGATTTTGCTATAATGTGGTGCAAGAGTGTCTCAACTGTTTGCCTGTGTTTTTTCTTTCTTTTTTTAAAACGTATTGCTGGAAACGGCTAAATGCACATCTTCACACATCAGTAGTGTTACAACTAATTATAACCGATAAGAAAAGGAAATTGAAGCCAGAAATTAAGAGTATTAGGTATTGCTAACCGAGAACACGGAGTACTGAAATACCACATCAATCTTAAGCCTAATGTAACATGTGACATCAATGCCACAAAACATTGAATCAAAGTAACAGTTCCAGTGCAATAAGCGGAACATGCGGGAACCTTCTAATTCTAATGTGCAATCATGGAGGCAGAGTATAGAGCAGTCACCAAGAAAGAATTTGAGTTACCCGGCGTCGCGGTCTGGTGTTTTTTGTGTGTGTGGTAAGTACGCAGGGTTAGGCATCATGGGTACAATTAAATCATCTTCCGCGATCTACGAGCATATAACCTGTGACGTATACCTTCAACAGACCTTTTAACTGTAAAGGTCACACAATTTGATCGCCATGTGAGCCGTGGAAATAGTTCGTGTTTGGAGTACCAAATTGAAAGAAAAAAGCGATTCCGCTATCTGTATTTTTTTTTATCAAATGCCGTCGAAGAGACACGCCCACAGGGTAAGGGCACCAGATGGCGCAAAGCAGGCGTCCATTTCAAGAACACAAACAATGTCTTCGCAACAATAAAAAGAAAATTTCTTACACAAAATTTATTTCATCTGGGGAATAAATTTTCCATTATGAGAAAGAGCATTGACCGCAACGCTATTTATATTGCAACAACAATTTCTATGCTGGTTGGAAGGTACTAAAAGGCGGGTTACCATTCCTTCTATCAAGATAAAAGGCTCTCAACACAATCCAGCACATCGTAACATAACCAAGCGTGGTATTGCTCTTTCCGCCTGTCGTAAGCGGCCCCATATATTTTGGTACGGTATCGAGGGACACATTTGCAACATTGTTTGCCGGTCAAAGATACATAGATATCACGAGTAGTTGTTAATCTGTGTGTCACAAAAGTACCGACACCACTAACAGGAAAAGACATCTGGAAAAAAGCGGGACGATTAAAGGGTGACGAGATCGCTCAATTAAGTTCACGGACCCTTACATAAATAATGGTGTTATATGTTTGACGAACAGGTAGATATAATTTTCAACCTATCGCGACGAGCTGCCGTAAGAAAACAGCAATCAATAAAATATTCCAATCTTTGCGGACTATCCTGCCACCCGGCCTCAACGTGCAGCCCTGATGATCACCCTCAGGTCTCACGACGCTGCTCCAGTCGTGGATGCTATCGATGCTATCGCCTACGCTACCAGAGCTTGCTGTTGAAGCGTGGCGTCACCGAAGGAAATGTTATTGCGCCGTTTAAAAAAAGTTGTACTTTCTGATGACGAATTTTTTTCAGAATATCAACATCTAAAGAAAGCTGATTCTGTTGCATTCCTCTAACAAATTCAGGTATAAAGTTACTTGATTCCCATGGCAAAGTTGAAGCGCAAATGGCATGGATCCTTGAAATCCTCCCACCCCATTGACGTAAAACCGGCGCTGCTCAAAACGACAGAAAACATCTAATCTGGTTATCGGCCCCTACAGCTGCTATGTTCATCTACGTTGAATATGTGTCTACGGACAAGGGTAACAGTCTTTGGTTGGGATTAAATCATTATTCGACCTTGTTTTATATTAGGAAATATTGATGCGCGCTTCTTCCCCCAGGTTTCGTAATCATTCGAGTTATAATTTTACTTCCATAGTAGTTCTTGCACAGGAACTGAGAGTGATAGAGGGAGGGAAGGGAGAGGGAACCTTCATTCAAGCACACTCTCTACCGGGAGTAGGATGGAGGTGCTTTCAGTCGGGAAGATGGCGGTAGGCAGATTGGCCCTGGTGGCCCACAGCAAAACTACAAATGAATCGGAATAAGGGGATATGGGCTGGTCCTCTTTCGAGTAGAGGGAGGCGCAGAGCAAGATACAGTTCGAGGACCGACTTCGTGACATGGAGGACAAAAAATGGGCTGCGAGGATGTTTAAGTACCTGTATATGAGGATCGTGGACACGCGGTGGAGACGGCGGACCAGACGGCTGACGAAGCCGTACGGAAAGTCGGTAGGGGAAAGTGGGGTTTACACAATAGTTAAAAAGCAGGTAAAGGCAGCAGAGACGACGAAGTGGGCATGGAGAATGGAAGTGATAAATAACCCTGGAGACCTAAAGGGCAGAGAAACGGGAAATTTAGAAGGAGGGATTTTATGGCAGTACGAGGGCCAGTGCGTCGCTCCTCGAGGCATGGGCAGGGTGCCCGAGAACCCGGGCATACACGAGTAGCTACAGGCAGCAGGATGAAATATGTGCATGCTGCGGCAGTGATCGGGAAACTATACACCATATTGTCGGGGGGTGCACATAGGTACGGCCACCGCGGGGTGAGGGAGAAACGACGCTGGCGAAGGCTTTGTGATTTGGGGTGAGGGGGAACCTCAACTTCAAGGCCAAAGAGGTGACGAAGAGGCGACTGGAGTGGTGATGGAAGAAAAGTAGGGATGGGATGGGTATGCAGGTGGCGTAATCATACGGATGAGAATTTAGAACAGCGAAGGGAGAAAAAAAAGGGGATGGGTGCGATTAATTTAAAACAGAAAAGGGGTTGAGGTGGGAGGGAGGAAGCAAATCTATAGGTTAGCTGGGAGTAGAGCAAGTAAACCTAATAAAACAGGCAAGTCGGTACTTGACAACCGACGCCCCGATTCAAAGAGAAAGCCACTAATCATCATCAGTGGCTCCTTCAACCAGGATGATTGTCTGGGTAGAACCACCAAGCGTGTCTCTTGGGTTTTTATTTACAGATACTGAACGTCAAAAAGAACGTGAAAAACAAAAGAAAAAACAAGACAGGAGAAAAAACAAATGGAACACCACAGAAAAAGAGATGGGAACATGTAAAGCAGGGAGGACGTTTGAAAGGAGAAACAAGAAGTGACTCATCCCAGCAGGCGTTTGACTGCATGGGGTAACAATGGCTAAAAAAATAAAACCAGGTAACGATGGGGTAACAATGGCTTAAGAAAAATAAACGAGGGGAAAAATACAACAGATTTAACATATTTCATGAAAAGTCGAGCCAGAAGTATACAGGGCACACAAGCAAAGTTGGCGCACAACAGGTTTGTAGTGATCCCTTCAGTACTTTGAGCACATGTAGTCACAAGAGGAAATAAGGAGGACATGACACATGGGGCGCCAATAGGAGGAGGATGTGCCAACAAGAATCAGATTAGCGCATGAGGTAACAGCGATAAAAAAAGAGGAAGGAGAACAGCATACATAAAAACTATACACTAACATCTGGGTTTGGTCGTACTACATGCTGTTCGGACATAGTGTCTAGTTGTATACGTGTACTGTTAGTGTAAATCTTGAATTTGTTACGGTCGCGTTCAGTTGCTATAGATTCAGGCAGGTTATTCTACTCCTCTATGGCGATAGGAAGAAAACATTTGTTGAACGCATTTGTGGAACCATACAGGTACTGCTTGGTCATTGAGCTATGTAGGTGGCGTGAGGTGCGCAGTGGGGGTAGCAATAATGAAGTGTGTATGTCGGAAAATGTATAATATAATTTATGAAAAAGACAGAGCCTTGCTATTTTCAGCTTAGAAACAAGTGTGGGGAGACCGAGGGATGACTTTATAGCTGCGATGCTCGAAGGAAAGCCGTACGTAGAAGAAATAAAACAGGCTACACGATTTTAAATACACTCGAGAGAATTGATCAAATAAGTTTGATAGGGGTTCAAATGCTGAAGCATAATCAAGCTTTGCGCGTACAAAAGTAGTGTATGCCAATTGGCGGAGTCGCGACAGGTGAGCATGATAGCGATCTTCGGATGTACCCGAGGATGTTAGAGGCATCGTCTGCAAGTTTTTGGATGTGTTTGAAAGGACACCAAGGTACCGGTAGGTCTCCACCTGTGATAAGTCAGTTGAGGTAACCAAGTATGTAAAGCGATTGGGAGAGTGTTTGCGGGTGACGTGCATAAATTTACACTTCGAAACGTTTAGTTGCATCATCCATAGCGAGCACCACTTTTCTAAGTGGATTAGGTCGTTTTGGAGAAGGAGCTGATCCTTTGTACTAGAAATTTTCCTGTAGAGAACATTGTCGTCTGCGTAAAGCCGGGTGGAGGAGGAGATGCCTGACGGTAAATCAATAATGTAGATTAAAAATAAAAGGGGGCATAGGACTGAGCCTTGCCGTACCCCAGACATTACCGTGGTTGTGCGCGACTGACGTCCGGCGACTGTGGTGAACTGGGAGTGATCTGTTAAAACGCATCTAATCCACGATAATATCAGTGGGTGCAGGCAAAGGCACGAGAGTTTACTAATCATTCTTTGGTGAGGGACACGGTCGGAGGCTTTGGAAAAGTCAATAAAGATGACATGAATATCGGTCAGTCTGGTGTATCAGAAACCTATATACCCTGAATACGACCAAATAAGCGCCGTTATCGCAACAGCACATATGACGCCGCAACTTCAATTTTCATGATCACCGCGCAAGTCCTAGTTTTTCTCTGATAATAACTTCAAATTGATCAGAGAAGCCCTCTTCTACCTCAAAACAGCCTGTGGGAATGGAACCGACCATACCATAGAATATAGGCCGCAATTTCAGAGCGAAAACGTCGGCTGCTAAACTGGATATATCACCGATCCAGCATCTTTTCATAAGGGCCCTATCATTACTAAAAAATATAAACCAAAACCCACAAAAGGTAGTACAAGCTAATTCCGTCGAGAAATTCTCCAAAACTATATTACCAAAGCATACGCAAACACCAGGGCATTCGAAGGTAGGAAGGCAACAATTGTATTCAACTGCCGTGGCAATCGGTCTGACCTAATTCCCTCTTGTACACAGGAACGGAAAGGCGGAAATTCTCTGGGCGGTTTCGGCTTGTGGAAGTATGAACTAGATGTCGCAGATCGCTACACACGCCTAAAATGCCATCAGTCTCTTGGCAGCTGGCGTAGTGCGTAAACGCTTGATAAGGGTTCCTAAATACAAAATGAAGAAAGTTCAGTTCACATAAACACCCTAGCAAAAGAGCCTGTAAGGCAAGGATGTAACCAATCAAGGTCCACGCAAACTCGCATAACGTGGTCTCTTTTATAATGACTGCCACATGTCTCTCGTCGGAAAACATTGTGTACATCTAGTCATGCTTTTAATACGAAAACCATCCTTCCCAGTTCTACAGGGGGATTTCAACGCAGAAAACGTCAAACGTGCGCAGGACAGAAATTAACGCATATATCCAACTGTCAAGATAAGCAAAGTAAGTTAAGTATAAAACTTCCGACTTTGACACTTTCCTACCAAAAAAATATTTTAGACAAATGACCAGTAGTTTTACCTTTTGTTTTTACCCCTTCCCAATCATGATTAAAAAAAAGAAAATGAAAAGCTCACAGTACTTTACACAGAAAACAAAACCACACATATGTGCGGGCAGGGCTTCTATTCGTATGATCTATGGAAAGTAATAATACCTTAAAAATAGCATCAGGCGCAGAAAAACTGCTTTTTCACGTATTGTTTACAAATTCTATATTATTTTGAGGAGCACTTCTATTATAAAGATGATGTTGTGGAAAGAAACAATAATGAAGTTTTATTATAATGAAGATTAAAAGTAATATTTATATTAAAGTATTTACGGAACTGGTTACGTCCTAGTTATGCAGTTAACTAGTGAAGTAAATACGTACGGTGTAATATGGAGCCCATGCATGTGGTGCAGCCCGTCAGCAGGGCCCGCATCTGGATGGTGCGGGTAAAGTCCTTTGTATAGGTAGCCGCAGTCGGGGACCATTTCGTGGGGCCCAGGCAGAGGCGTATAGCCTGTCGCTGGTCCATCTCCAGCTGCTCCCACCACAGTGGCTGCAAGTGTGCCAGTGGCGGAGCCTACTTGATGACCTCCTGCGGAGTAAGATACAGGTTGCCGGTATACCCTCACGCGCCTCGAAAAAAGAATCCTTTGCGCAGAACTTGGCCACTTTTAAAATTAAATCTTTGCGACAAGCGCAATAGGGCAAAAATATTGCTTGTATGGTACGTTCTATAGCACCAAGCACGTCTATCAAGGCGCTACAAAAGTCACGCACACCAGGTAAGTAAAGCGGCGCAGTGGCGAAAAAAGTTCAAAAATAAAAGTTGTTCGGCGGCAACATCGTAGCGTTATTAGTAGGCTCAGCTCACCGTCTCAAGAATTTACCATAGGGCTTGCGGGGTAGTTTGCAAAGCCCTATAGATAAAACACGAGTTTACTACCAAACGATGCCCTCACAATCAGAAACGTATGGCCTGTGCGAATTTTGTAGCAGCCTCGCTAATAGCTCTGCTGCCCGTGTCTTTCCACTTACTCTGGTCGATGTGGTTTTCAACTCAATATATGAACCAATTTATACCCAATAGAATTTCTTTGTTTACCTTGTATATTGTTAGTTTTGTGAGTAACGCTGTTACTGGGACGGTGGCGCGCATGCGACCTGCCGCCCACTTACGGAACGAGTGAGGAGGCAAGGTGAGGGTCAGACACCCGTCAGCGAAACAAAGCCACCCTACAGTAACTAAATAGACATGCCCAGTCGGGTCACGATACAAACAGAAAAGAGGGAACATGCGGTACTTATACGTTGAAGCTCTCTATTCTCTTGCATCTTCTATACAATATGGCTGTCATTTCTTGGTAACCTTCATAAAGACTTTTATTGTACGTGTTCTTTGTGGCACAATGAGTGTAAACAAAAACTACATTAGGTAGCCCGGCGCTCCACCTAATCTTCGAAATGTCCGTCAACATGCCTTGCTGGCTTTTGGGATGTTGTTGAAATGTTCACTCAGCGTTTCCTTCACCGTTTGGTACATTTCCGACCGCGCACCAGAAGCACATTTGTGTTGCGCGACACCTTCCACAAGACTGCGGAACACTCGTTTCCTTTTAACGCTGCATAATAGCAAATGGGACAAACAATGATGAATGTTAAGGCGATACACTTTCTCGATGTCAGCTACCAGTGGTAGTCCCTGCAAATAAGGCCTAGCAGGAACCTTTGTGTACTCATCTAGGGGGTAGGAGTAGTGGAAAGGGTTACTATTCTCGTCATGTGGCAATATTTGCTTGAAAGGAAGCAGCAGCGCGACACAAGTGCAACGGCAAAGCAAAATAGTTTGAATGTGCTTATAATGAGCACAGACTGTGTTGCAAATTTACGAGAGCGCGGCCTAAGTCGCACCCTTGTTGGTAAACGAATCGTCGACCAATTAGACAGCCGTTGTATACCATTGGCCGTAGTACTTCAACCACTGGTGGTATAATTACTATTTGTAATACTTGGAGGTAGAACCCCTCCAAAACTGTCGAGACCTGGGCCCGTTATGCGTTTGTACTGAACCAATAGCGCAGCCTTGACTGACCACTGAAAGCAACTCGATGGCTCGCGTTATTTCTGGATCAGCATCACATCAATATCGTTCTAGTCTACCATTATTATTGAGAACCTGTAAGAGTCAATCGACTCGCACACACAAGCCCGAGCGCTCGCACACCACACCGCATATATTGAAGAAATGCATGCCCGCATGGGGGAATACAAAACCATTACATCAAGAATACGCGTCTGGAGCGATAACCACTTCACTACCGGCGGGGCTGTGCTCCCCTTCACAGTCTTGTTGAGGTAATTATTTTCTCCTGTTGGAGTGGTAGACCGCACCACTCAGACTGCTCGGGGTGAAGGGAAGCCTTTTTTTTACCATCGGACCCTGACTCGGTGTCTATGACATGTACGGAGCTGTGGACTAGCGTCGGACTCCTTTAAGCTACCTATGGCACCATGGATGCAGGAGCAGAAACCCTCGTAATGCATGTGGCGAATGGTAATTGTAAATAAGAGGCTTCTTGGATAAAGAATGAAATAAGGGTTGACAGTCAGGAAGACCAAGGAAAGCAAACCGGAGAAGGTGGTAGGGTATTTATATGTGTTTAAATTGATAGAGTTTCTTGCACGGTAGACAGTTCCACTGGTAGTATAGTTTCTGACGCACAATACGCGTATTCCTGAGGACGTGGTTCCGGATCCGATCCTGTGGGCATGTCTTTCTCCACTTACTTTTATAGGTTTCATAAAACTATACCCATTTCATAAAAATGAAGGACCTGCCAGATTTTCCGCTTTCATTGATTTTGTGGCTGTGCACACTAATTTGACTTCATTTATTTAGCCCGCCGGTATATTCTTTTTCACTATACAGAAAAACTTCGCGCCTGCACGTGCGCGCCCAAACACACACACACACACACACACAGATATGTCTCTCTCTCTCTCTCTCTCTCTCTCTCTCTCTCTCTCTATATATATATATATATATATATATATATATATATATATATATATATATATATATATATATATATATATATATATATATATATATATATATATATATATATATATATATATATATATATATATATAGACATATATATAAATATATCTAACACAGAAATAAGAGCTCGCAGTAAAGAAAACCTCGGAACGCAAAGGGGAGGATGTGGTACGTCATTGAAACAGATAAAGAATTTGGAAAGAAAGAAAGAAGGAAAGTGAAGAAAAAATGTCCGCCAGTTGGGATCCGCAGCCACGACCTCCAGAATACCGGTATTCTGGAGGTCGTGTTTGCGGATCCCAACTGGCGGGCATTTTTTCTTCTCTTTCCTTCTTTCTTTCTTTCCAAATTCTTTATCTGTTTCAATGACCTGTTTCAAAGCGATAATTATTCTTCAGCTGCTTACGCGATACGCAATAAAATTCTCAACAATTCATCCGTGATACCCGCCTACCACCAGATCGACTACGACATGTTTTGTCGTATTAAGATCGGAAGAGATCTGTTCAAAACAAGAACGCGCTTTAAGCACAGTAAAAGTACTTCTTGGTGAACTACTATGCCTAAAACCTGTAGCGAAACAGATCCTTCCCGAGTCCGCATTAGGCATTGTGCTTTCGCCGCGAGGCATGCATCTCACTCGTCTGTGTTGCTGGAGACTGAATTCAATAATTACTTTGCTTTGCGTTCACTGACTTAGTGAATATAATAATTTGTTGAGGTCTCCAGGTGTCGGCCTAAGAAACATTGGTACAAAGGCAATTTCTTCGACTAACATAAATCATTAAATATGAATAAATACCTTATACCACTGTCACAAACTACGGAATAACGTATGGGGCTGCAAATCTGTGCTCCCAAAATGACCATGAACCAATTCAGCCTTTTATAGAAAAAAGTAACAAAACACTTGTAGCTAAAGCGTGACATCAACGTTATATTTTTCAATGAAATATTTTTGGTCGAGTTTTAATATTCTTTTTTTGCTCATTATTTTAGTTGTTGCTTTTCTCCTTTTGTTTACTTTTCCTATTGACGTGAAAACGTGCACATTCCCCCATTATGGGGGACTGAAATAGACCAAAACCAGGAAGCGTAAACGGGGCCTGAGGGACCGCTCGGCATAAGCGATTTCACAAACAAAAACAATATAGCTTTACTTGGCTTGTAGTTGACACAAAGCATGCTGAAGAAGAATAATCGAGGGTGTCGCAAGCGCCCCAACCTTAAGAATGATCATTTGTAGGCTGTTCTGTAACGAACTGGTTATTCATAAGCACCAATGCCCCACTCGTTATTAAATCGTGCAGTAGATGATTGTGTTGCAAAAGTTTAAGGTCCAGAAACCCCATGGAGGTGCGAAGACCGCACTGGGGATGGCTGTATTAAGCAATGTTCTTGTATACGGTGAGCGACACTCCGAACCGACAGCGCCTCGTTCCTTTCGGGCGCCATGCGGGGTCTTGAGCCGTCAACGCAGGTGCATTTTGCTAAAGAACGTCGGAATTCGCGGCAGGCAGTAGGCAGTACCCGCCCGGCACATGCGTTTCGTGATTTCACAGTGTTTACAGAGAGGGAGAAGTAGATACTAAAAAATTACTAGCCTCCAAAAGGAGTGGCACCGTATATGAAAACATCGCCCACGGCGCTCCAAAAGGAGTAGCACCGTATATGAAAACATCGCCCACTGCGCGAACAAATTGAATTGAAAAAAATAAGGCGTATACATCGTGTGAGGCATAGGATGGGAAAAGTACCCCTACATTAAAAACGAATATGTTTCTCAAATAAAATGTATGAATGTATGTATTTATTGTACTTAGGAAAAGGAAAATCCACCAAGAGGCGTAAATTGTCTCGCCTAGGGCGCGGACACCGGACCGCCTGCTGGTGTAGGGGGGGAGCCGGGGGATAGGGATAAAAGAATACATAGGAATAGAAATAAAATTGTGGCGTTTTGTTTTTCGGGAACATTATAAGTGGAAGGGGCTGTGAAGTGTGCAACAGAAAGAGAACATTTCGAAAAGCGATAAAGCTCTGGAGGCAACAGTGGTACGACAGTCGCATGGCGCGTAAGACAATTGCACATTTGAACAACACATGTTTTTGTGTTCTTTCTGCCTTAGTGGTTTTTTATCTGAAAGTGGGTAATTGAACTTTCCCTTCATAGTAACACGGCTCTGCCCATCACGCTTCTATTATTCACCAAGACATTGCAAAGGGCGCACACTTTTTGAAATTTCTCTTGAGGTATTCCAACGTACGTCACCATTTATACCAGTCAAATGGATTTCAAAAAAACACGTGTTCCCTAAAAAGAAAATGATTTTATGTATGGTCATTAGCTGCTGCCTCCACTGATGCGACGTACAAGAAACGTGCTCGGACAAAATGTGTTTATTGGTGCTGGCGTATTCATCCATAACCACTATCGTTTGTTCGCATCTGTATATTTTTTTCTCATTATTTCCGGGTAATGAAAGGTTTGACCTTTGACCGTGTTTATAGCTGTTACCGGATACAAGAAATGCAAGCCGTACCTTCACGCTAGGATTATATTGTGGGCCGCTTTTCATGTCCAAACGCACTCTCCTAGGTCAAGACCTATATGTCAAAACAATGTATTTTGTGCTCCTATATTCATCTAGAATCAATGCTTTTTGCTGTTGAATGGTTCTCATTATCGTGCCCATGTGCTGGAGAAGAACCCTGGTCCGCGTGCCACCAAAGTGAACTTTACCTAATATTCTTAGTTTATGAGAGCTGGTGTCAGTCCTGATAACATTATTCTGAGCTTTTAGGGCTGTATATATACTATCTGAAGTTGTTTCTGGCCAGCAATCAGTCCGCAAATTGTGTAAAACGCTTTGGACATTTTTAGTTAGCACTATGCTATGCCAATGAGTTCACAACTTTGTATTTCTAAATGAGACTTTCTCATTCTTATTCCTGCCGCAAAATATATTTACGATACGAATCGCGAAGCAGCAGAATACAACGTGAGTGTTGAACTTGCAGGAAAAATTGTAAAATATAATCTTCAACGGTCGTTCGTTGGCGAAAATCTAATCACAAACAGCATATCTTTCTCTACATTTGATTATCACAAGTTCAGAGAAAGCCAAGCTGGACCACCGGTCATGGCCGGGCTAGGTGAACAAGCAGTGCTGGTGCAGCCGTTATTCATGTAGCCCTTATGGAAGACGTTTGGAGTGACTGCAGTAGTGACGCCTCAACTCATACATTCCGTTGGCATGACGTGACCGCTTTCAAGCAGCGCTCGAGCGGCGGACCTTCCTCGTGACCTGATAAATGACCTTGTCAGACAAGCATAGTAGATATCTCACTCACTTAACAAAAACACGCGGGACCCAGCACAGTGCAATTACTAGGATTGCCGTGGTGGAAAATTTAGAGGACATTTAACTACACAGTGAAAACGTAAAGGCACAGTTTTGTAGTTTAATTAGAGAGGAGGACAAATTATTACTCATTTTTTGGCTTTACTGCGCCACAACCTCTGAACTGAAATTTTGAGGTTTTCCTGTAATCCTACATAGTAATATATGTACTGCATCCGCTTTAGAAAAAAATACTCATCACACGTTTTTGGATAATGAAGCATTTTTAATTATTATTGATTGTGACCCTAAGTAATCTATCGCACGGCCATAGAATAACTAAGGACTAAATTCGTAAATTCTGGAAACTCCTGCTATAGTGGTGCATTTCGCCATGAAATAAAAGAATATATCTGCGTTGTTTTGACACGCTTTAAACACTAGCGATACTCAATCGTGCAAAAGGGAAGAAGCATTAAGTTGTAAAATTGAAATTTATGCACTCTTTATAGATGTTATGCTTTGTAAATATTTCAGTTGATAGCCAAAAAATAACAGCCTCATGTGCCCACACTATACGGCCGTTTTGTGTTCATGCTATTACAGACCGGCATGTTTAGTTGATTTTTACGTGTTCCTGGCTGATCAAAGTTACGAACATTTCCAACATTTAGACGTGCATAACGTAATATTTTCGCAGGAGATGACGCAAAACTTCCAACATTTTAAAGCAAAATGGCATGGTTATGTCAAACTCAGTTCGAGCAAACAGTAGCTTTTCTTGGCAATTTCAGTAAGCAGCTTTAATTAATTACAAAGTACAAATTGAAAAGCAAACTAATTCACTGAGGGCATTAAATATTGTAAATGCGTCATAAATTCTCGTTGTGACGTGGTTCGTTATGCTCATGGCCAGTTCCCTCAGTCGACTCACACGCTTTATAAAGGGCTTTGAAATTATCGCGGTGATTTGGCCTTATGCTTCAGCGGCTAGTTTCAATAAGGGCTTTTACTATTTTTTACACAAGTTTCACTAAAAAAATGACGAGATTTACAAAAATCGCAGCAAGAAAATGTTTTGATTTTTATTTTTTGTGCAGTCTTACCATAATTTCGGCACTACTTGACAGGCCGTGCAAAAAGGATAAGTGTTAGTTTCTCTGTCATAGTATTTTTATTCAAAGCTGAATAAAGAACACGAACATTTCTGTTTGCTATCAGCAGAGGTATTTTAGAGCTCTATGAAGTGTCGAGAAAGATATTTCACTGTGAAAATGCCAGCTTTTCGGGTGGATATGTTTGTCAATTCACATGTGCACATCAGGCAGGTTGCTCCGGAGATAGACTGCACCATTTAAATAGTGTGACTACCACTTTTATTGTTTTAGTATTCAGTCAACGTCATACAGTTTTTATCTTAGAATCTGCGCCGTGAAGAATGTCTCCTTGAAAACCATTATGCTCAACGCAGGATTCTTATCAACTGTTTTTTAGAGAAGTAAGCTGTTTTATGGTGAATGATAAATACCTACTGTATTCCAAATCTTTATTTAAAACATTCTTGTTGTCTTCTTCAGTGCTGGCTGTAACATTGACAAAGTCCTGTGATAACGCAAGCGTAACGGTTGTGTGGTGTCCATATATTACGGAGTCCTACCCTCGCAACTTTGTCCGAGTGCTACCCTCGGGCATTTCAGCTCAATTTCAATATTCCTACGTGGTTAAAATAAATCGGGAGACCTCCACTACGGCGTGCCTCATCCCCGGCGTTGTGTTGGTGCGTTAAACACTACAATTAATAAATAATTCAGACATTTTCGTCGTATATAAACTTCGTAACACAGGTCCAAAAACACTTGAACAGTCCTATCTATGCGTGAGGGGTAGTACTCATTTCAGGTACGTTGTTGGAAGCAAACGTGCAGGGAGCTTATGGAGGTGATGACACCAGAAGCTGGCGTAACGGTCACATTTCCAAAAGAATTGCGCGGCAACTGCATGCAGATGCCATCCCAGGCAGTGTTCAAAGAAATAGTCATCACCAAATAGTTTTGGGAGAAACACCAGGGAGAACACGTTGTTGGGTGGTAAAAGTCCAATCGATGTCTCAGTGCCTCCCCGGGTCGATTCTAGCGTCGGAGGCAGAGGGCAGTCCTTCTAGTCGGTGCGATGTTCCCTTTCGTCAAAAAGGCGTCGGAGGATCTGTGGTCTCCTCTCATATGCCCTGTTCTCTTTGGTGGTGACATCCGGAGGGCTGCATTGCGGCTGGTTGAAACGGCCTGTGCATTCTAGCGTTTATCATTATTGAGCCCCAGCTCCTGCCTTCCTGTGAGCCCACTCATTCCCCGTAATTTCCAATTGTTTGGTTACACAGGAAGTTGGTCCTACCATGTAAAATTGACAATGTAAATCTGAATGTTGCGAGCGATTGGCAGTAGATTACCGAGTTTGGGGACATGGCTCCGCTCACTTGTCAGCGGAGGTGTGCACTAAGGTCCCTTCATGGGGATTTGGCAAATCAGCGACAAGTTCCTCCTCTCCGCCACTCTCCTGCATCCCTCAGGTCGTCTGTTAGCTCTGTACACCATGAACGTCCTACCCCGCCGCAGCGGCGTGTACACCCCGCCCATCCACCACGTCGCACGTGGGTGTTTGTAGTAGTGTTAAGCTGTTTAATTACGTATGCTTTGTAGAATACAGCAGGAGTATTATTTATTAGCCACGAAATCAAAAAAGAAAACACGCATTAAATTTATACACGCTCACTCACAGTTTTTAGCGATTGCACCCTGAACATTCTCGTACAGTGGTGGGCAACAGCACTTGGGTGGCGACTCACTCGAATCACTGGTGGGCTCGGCAGCACACCAGTGATGGCCCTTACTCACTTGCAACGCCTGCTTTTTGTGCAGATATTCTGCGCGGCCAGTCTCCAATCCTTCCCCAGTGGTCCGCAGTACGCTGCACATCGGGGCCCGACCACCAAGGCTAAGCACCCGCTGCACGCTTTGGGCCCATCAACCAGGATTCACCGTCTGCCTTGTGCCGTGGATACCCTTCCACCCGCACCGCACGAATGCCCTTCAATGTTCCCGCCGGTGCCTCCGTCACTGCTGCTGCCCTTCCCCTCATGGTCTCGAGGCGCAGAAATAAAACTGACGTCACACCGCTACAATAAAAGCTTCACCAAAGCCCGCGCGCTTTTCAGTGGGCTCGGCAGCACACCAGTGATGACCCGCATTCACTTGCAACGCCTGCGTTTTGTGCAGGTAAAAAATTCCTGTTCCCTATTTTCCAAGCGTACCAAATACGCTGCTTTGCTAGTGCAGCCGAGCCCCAATTGTTGCTTAGAGATTGTTTGTAGTTGTAGTCGTGCCCTGCAATTTCTATTGCTATTATGCGGCGACATCGAGACTAACCCTGGCCCTGCAACTCGGTCCGCTAATGCTGAAACCCCTAGCGACATTGTGTCTGTCCTCAGCGATATCCAACCCGGACAGGCAGCCATCCTAATGAAATGGAATACATACGTTCTACGCTGCTGCAACACGGGAAAAAATTTAAGAAATTACTAAAAGACTCTCTAAAATTGATGACAACTGCCCTGTAATAGCCACGGTAAAAGAAAAGGTCGACGGCTTGCAGACACTAACTGTGCAAAACTGCGGTGATATCGCTGGCCTTGTCGCCAGGATGGACGACCCTGAGGACAGACAGCGACGATCCAATCTTGTCTTTTACGGTTTTGAAGATGCCAGTGACGAGACTTGGGCACAGTCTGAGAAGCGCGTCATCGATCTATGTCTTGCCAATCTTGAAGTCTCAGTCCAATCTAGAGACATTTAACGCGCTCACCCCATATGCCGTTTTCAACCAAATAAAAATATGCCCATCATTGTGCGGTTCTGCCATTTCAAGGACCGAGAACTAGTGCTGTCCAACGCCAAAAAACTAAGACACCAATAAAAGCATTAGTGAAGATCTTTCCCCCAACACGCGAAAGGCACGTAAGCACCTCATTGAATTTGGTAAAGCATCTCGCAAGACGCATAAACTTCGGTACAACAAGCTAACTCGACACTACTTACGTTTTCGATCGCTGTTCTGAAAAAGTAATCCCTCTCCGCCCATAGCTACCACCTCCCACCCCAGCGAATCCTAAATTAAATCCTGAACTCTTGTCAATTGTACACACTAATATTAGAAGCCTCTTGCCAAAACACGACTCGCTTTTTAATCTTATCTGCACGACAGAATGCAACTTTGTTCTTTTAACTGAAACGTGGCTAAACCCTTCAATATGCGATTCCGAATTAACACCATGCTTTCCTCGCTTTACAATTTTTCGGCGAGATCGTGATGGTAAGCGTGGTGGTGGCATTCCTACAGCTGCTCACAGTCGATTAAATTGCTTCCCAGTGGTCATCCCTTCCAGCCTCGAATTATTGTTTGTCTGGTGCAAAAATTCATATCCTCCGGTTATCATTAGACTCTGTTACCCCCACCCCCCTGACTCAGATGCTTCATTTATCGCTAATTTCCACAGTGCTCTTAACTTCCTGAATGCCTCTCATCCTAACATACCAGTTATTTTAATGGGTGACTAACTTTCCAGGAATAAACTGGTCTAACCTCGCGCTCACGGTATCTAACAAACTATGGAAAGCGACTTTGTTAACACGTGCCTAACATTTGGTATATCTCAACTTGTTTCCTTCCCAACGCGTGATACTGGGCACTCTTCAAATATTCTTGACCTCATTCTCACGTCACACCCCGGCAATCTTGTATCGCTAGTTCCTCTTCCCTAGATAAGTGATCATGCTGTACTTCACACTTCGTTTTCTAATTAACTACCAGGCCCAAGACATTCCAAGAAAACCCTCACGCTCTACGATAAGGGTAACTATGCCGCCTTTAACAATGAACTATCCATATTTTGTGACTGGTATTTAAGTGACTTCTTCCAACGCCCCCTTGAAACTAACTGGTCTTTGTTCAAGTGCAAAATCCATGATTTGATCAGTAGGTTTATACGCACAATTACAATTACGATATGGCCATCTTCATCTTGGTTTAACACATCTCTTAAGCGTTTTAACAATAAGAAAAAGCGATTATATCGCTCGGCTAAACTGTCTAACACCGCTAGCGCTTGGAACAGGTACCCCGGAACAGCAAAGGAATTTGAATTGCTTGCGGCGAAGGCTAAGCGTTCTTTTTTCTCTTCTACATTACCTAATATGCTACGCAATAATCCTAAACAATTTTGGAGAGCCATTAACCCCACAAAAACATTATCATTACTTGATGAACTCGGTGATCCTATTCCACATCATATTACCCCTCAAATACTAAATTCTGCCTTCTCTTCCGAATTTTCCCCTGAATCTTGCAGCCCGCTTCCAGACTCCCCATTCCTTGATTGTCCTGTCATGCCAGGCATTACATTCGGTTCATACGGAATTGCAAAACTAATTGACGAATTGAAAATACCGTCATTCGCGGGTAATACACGGAAATATTTCCAAAATACTGAAAAACACTAAGCCTATAACAAGCATAATTCTTTCGTACATATTTCAGCAGTCCATTTCATGCGGAGTGGTGCCGGAGGACTGGAAGCTTGGTAAGATCGTTCCTGTCCCGAAAAAAGGTCTTTCATCTTCACCGAGTAATAATCGCCCCATTTCGATCACAAGTGTGTGCTCTAAGTTAATGGAACACGTAACTTATTACCACATAGTACAATTTTTACGTTCAGTACATTTCTTTCACTTTAACCAACACGGTTTTCAAAAAGGACTTTCATGTGACAATCAACTCGCCCTGTTCGTTAACGACCTGAGTTCTAGCCTGGATATTAAATACCTGTAGACGCCATTTTCATTGATTTCGATAAAGCCTTTGATAGAGTTCCGCATAATAGATTATTGTTGAAGCTTTCACGTCTTAACATTGTCTTTTTTTAATTGGATATGTGACTTCTTGACTAACCGTAAGCAGTTCGCTTGGGCTAACAACCATCGCTCCTCCTTATTCGCTGTAACCTCCGGCGTACCTCAAGGCACGGTCCTTGGTCCTCTACTATTCCTAATCTATATTAACGACCTCCCCAATAACGTAGCTTCTAACATTCGTCTATTCGCAGACGACTGTGTCATTTATCATCCTATTCACAATGTAAGCAATACTGTCATCCTACAGTCTGACCTTTCTTTGATTCAATCATGGTGCGAAAAATAGCTGATGTCTCTTAACATAAACAAAACTTGTGTCATTTCTTTCCATCGCCGACATTCTTATTCCTCGAATAAAAACTTCCTGTTTGATTCTGAAATTACCACAGCTAATTCAAGTAAATACCTCGGCATCACTCTAACTTCAGATCTGACCTGGTCACTCCACATAATGAACATCACTTATGACGCTAACCGTGGTCTTGGCTATCTTCGTAAAAACTTACGTCTAGCCCCACCTTCTGTTAAACTTTTAACCTATCTAACACTAGTTCGCCCGAAGCTAGAATACGCATGTGCCATCTAGGATCCCCATCATATCTCTCTTATTCAAACACTTGAATCCATCGAAAATCGCGCAGCCCGATTCATTTATTCAGACTACTCCTGTCACACTAGCGTCACCGAATAAAATTTCAAGCTAACATGGTTAACTTAGCTTCACGCCACAAAATTTCAAGACTGTGTTTGTTTCATAAATTTTATCATGCATTGCACCTAAACCATGTTATCATTCTAGCCCATCGTCTTTCATGCCGTATTAGCCATTCGAAAGCGGTTTATCCACCCCGTGCGCATACCACTGCCCATCACTCTTCATTTTTTGTGCAAACATAGATAGAATGGAACGATCTTCCTGCTGACATCGTGCACCACTCCAGCATGGCCCATTTCGAAGAAGCCATCGAACAAATCATCTGTTTGTGAACTGTCTACCCCCTCATGTAACACCCCTTGACTGGGGTCCTTGAGGTATTAAAAATAAAGAAATAAATAAAGCCCCCGAAGTCCATCATCTTTAGATAAAAACCGGCTCAGGCTTCTTTATCAGCTTTGGCTATGTGGAGATGTACGAATTGTGTTTTATACATCGTGAGTCGTGTTTTTTGAGTGAGCCTTTCGAAAAATAATGCCAGGGAAGGCACTCTTTATGGTTGCAGATATTGCTGCTTCGACTACAGCAATGGGAAGATGAAAGAGTTTATGTCTTAAAATTTGCAATGCATTGCTGTAAAAAAGCACAGTGATAACTCTACACAAACAAGTTTCTCATTTGTAAATATGGGTATGTATAAAGCGCTTCTCCGGATAAATACAAGTTTAACAATATAAAGCCCCGAACAGTACTGGATTGTTTCTGTAATGTCAACTTCAAAACGTAGTGAATTGAAGTCTTGCTCATATAGGGTGTATGCGCCCATTACTGCGTTATGGCTACGGTAGCTACACAAAATCTACCCTAACAAAGCAGTATTGCATTCTGTTCATAGTATTGCACTCCTGAGGAAGTGTTTAGCTACCAGGTTATATAAAGAATACAAATAAGCGCAATTCGAACAAAACCTCAGTTATTTTCAGAGTATTGTTAAGAATCCAAAGATGACGCAGTTGTCTTCAAGTAAATCGTCACCCCTTGTATCGGTTATATATCCTCCTCATACTCTGTGTTTAGCATTGAAGTCACCGATTAGTACTACATGGTCTGCAGAAAAATCTTGAAAGAAGAGTTCTAATCGGTTTAACATGACGATTTACTTGAACCTTCCCTTAGACACGACCTTTCTGTTATAAATAGCCCTAACTCCCCTCCGACATTCGAAAACAGTATAGGTAGGAGTTGGGTCGACGTAACCATTTTAGGGCAATCGGTATTACCAGAAGTTATTCACTGGGAAGTACTCGAATACAACAGCAGCGACCACAAATTTATTACTTTACTTTTATATGATATCTTTAGCAAACCCAAGTATCGTCTCACCCTGAAAGGTGAGGAACATGTCCTAGAAGATTTAATAAATAATACTTGGTTCGAAACCGCTAGAAACGAGATTAAAACAACAAAAGAAATCAAAAATGCTGTGAACACATTGTATGATAAAATAGAAAAATTAGTAAGTAAACATAGCAAAAAAGGTAAACCATCCCACACACAACCAAAACTGGGGTGGACAGTTGAACTTAAAATCGAGAGAAAGCGAGTAAGAGCACTAAGAAGGATGTATCAAAAATCGCGATGAGAAATCAGGGAACAGTTAAAGCGCGAGTACTTTAATGAACACAAAGATTACAATGATAAATTAGCCACAGCAAAAAGAAAAAGTTGGGAACAAATTTGTTCACAAGTTCATAAAAATCCATTCACATTACCGTATAAATTAGCCGGAGGAACACTAAACCAACCAATCATCATTTCAAGTTTAGAAAAAGAAAGGGAGAAAAAACAAAATCAACCGAAGAAACAGTTGAGCATATATTAAGAGAGTTATACGATATCGACAAGGTTTGTGACGAAGAAGAAATTCTTCTTGAAAGCGATAGCGATGAAGCTGTTATTACTGAAAATGAAATTAACGCAGACATTTCTGAATTACGGAGAAATTTTGCTCCTGGACCAGATGACCTACGAGCCACATTTGTACAGTGTCTCTATAATTACCAAAAATTATTCTTTGTAGAACTTTACAATGCATTTATCAAGACCGGATACATTCCATCACGGTGGAAGGAATCAAATGTACTCCTAATACCAAAATCAGGAGATAACCAAGGAGCCAACAAATAAAGACCCATAGCGGTCAACTCTATACTAGAAAAAATACTTAAAAAAATAAATAAAGCCAGAATATATTACTTCTTAACAAAGAAAAGAATCCATAGTACAAAATAGTTCGGATTTACCCACAACACGTCTGCAACCATCGCCATAAACGAGTTAAAAAAGAAAATGGATCAAGCAAGATTAGACAAAGCGGTATATGTTGTCATTTCTTTAGACATAAAGAACGCATTTAGCTGTACCAAATCATCTGTCAGTGTAAACCTTCTAAAAAAATCAGGGTGCCCGAAAAATCTGATTATTTCGACTCATAACTTTTTTAAAAATACAAAAATTCTCTATAACATGGATAAATCAAGAATTCAACTCCATCTTAAGTCAGGCTCTCCCCAGGGGTCACCTTTAGATCCATTACTCTGGACCATAACAATTTTAGATCTCCTTAACAGCAAATTTCCTAGCGATGCATATATTCAGGCTTTTTCCGACGACATAACCTTAGTAATAAGAGGCAATTCAAGAAATAATATTGAACAAAAGGCAACCGAAGCGCTCAAAATAGTAGAAAACTGGCGAATGGACAAAGAACGTACATTCAACACAACAAAATCAAAATTCACTGTAATAGGGGACAAGTACAATAAAAGACCTCCCATTATCAAACTAGGAAACAAAAACTTTAAATTCTGTAAAAAAATTAAAATATTAGGCGTCTATATAGACAACCAGCTCAGTTTTATCCCTCATATTAACTATGTAAAAAAAAAATTAAACCAAATAATAAACAGCCTAGGAATATTTAAAGCATACAACTGGGGGCTTACCAGCAAAGGCCTACAACAAATTTATATCAGACCTATAAAAGAATCATAGTTTATGCCGCTCCAATTTGGTATAAAAAACAGGTACTAATAAGAAAAAACTAAGAAGTATTCAAAGAACAAGCCTCCCTAAAGTTACCAAAGCATTTAAAACAGTATCCAAACCAGCCTTAAACATGATAGCTAATGTGTCACGAATTCATCTGACGATCGAAAAAGAAATCGAAACATTTAACATACTTTTCGCCGGAAAAACGTTCATCTGGAAAAACCACGCTTTTACGGGAGACCAAATAAGTAACAAAGTAGATACATGGCAGCTGAATCGAGCAGATAAGATATCTTTTACCTATCTTACTCTCCCAATTTCGCAGACAGATTTTGTAGTATTTACAGACGGCTCGCAAGATAAAACCTACATAGGAGCAGCTTTTATATTTCTAGACAAATCCGGCAAAATAGTAAAAACCAAACACTACAAACTTCCGGAGTACAGCAATAACTTTGAGGCAGAAGGAATCGCGATTTTAAAGGCACTTGAATACCTCCAAACTAGCTTCAAAGGTAACGTACAGTTGTATACTGATAGCCTATCAACCCTAAAAGCAATTAGCAATCCAAATAATCGGAACCCAAATATAGAAATAACGAAATGCTAAGCAAAATAGCAAAACAGGTCAAAATATTGTTAACACACATTAAAGGTCACAGTGCAATGTCGGTAACGAAATAGCGGAAGAAATGGCTAAAAAAGCTGTAAAACAAGGCGAAAAAATTGACTAGCCTATTTCACTAAAAAATATCGAAAAAACTGCTCAATATTAACCTAAGAAAACATTGGAATGTTAAGTGGCAACAAGAAGGAAATGAAAGCTACACATTCCAATGGATAAAGAATATTTAAAAATTCCGGACCAATTTCCCGCCAATTATTACACGTCACAGTTTGTCACTGAACACGGTAGATTTCCGTTTTATTTTCATAGGTTCGCCATTGCAAATAATAACATATGTAAATGTAACCTACCAGCAGACAGTTTTGATCACTATTTAGAGGACTGCCCAATAACAAACAAACAAAGAGAACAACTTCTTGATATTCATAGAAAAATATCTCGTAAGAAGAAAACCGGAGCTAATAAAACATACAAAAACATTAAAATTTTAGAAGAAATGACAATACTAGTTAACGGTAATATTAAACAATAGTAACCCCTCAAATATTTTGTCACAATTTCACTCACACGCAGAAACAAAGTCAGCGGCAAATAACGCGATAATAGCCTTTGATCGTTTGTATTTACCATTGTTTTTCAGTAAGTCATTTTCTGTGTAATTATCTTGTTTAATTACCCTTTTACGTTTTTTTATTTTAAACCCATACATCCATTTTTAATTTTAATTTACGCGTTATACCTCGGTGGAACGGGAAGGGTTTCAGTTCCTGAGCCCGTTCTAATAAAGTTGTCTTCAAGGAAAACAAGTGTATTGGAGCGAAGTTGTCCTCCCCTAACAACTCAAAGAATACACAGGCAGCGAAGGTGCAGTCAACAACGTGATGTGCACTATCGAGCATCGGCGATACGAATACAGTGACGCCTGCTCTGCAAGCTTTCATCTTTCGGCGCGAGTGTTTCTCGATCCGTCGATTTACATCCAGAACATTGTAGATGAAAGAAGATTATTCTGGGTGGCTGACGTTAGTTGGAAACGCTTTCGCTATCGGAAGAGAAGGCGATAACACGTGCGGCAGAAAAATTAAGAACGAAACATGCGCTTTCCTTGGCACCCAGATAAGACAGACCCGTGCAGCCTGGCGGTACAAGCAAAACATAACCAAATCAAATGCATGGTTCGCATCATTATTCCCCTCTAAAGTGCATCGACCGGATGCTAAAATAAAGGATAGTGCGAGCAAACAACACAAATGTCCCTCGATCATGTTGCGTAGTAAGGTGTCAGGCCAACCACGTGGGCGACATTGGGCCCCGTGCGTCGTCGGGATGTTGCGAAATTACCGTCGGGGATCACCTCATCGGTAAATTGGCGAGCACGTCGTAGAATTCGGTAGGGTCCGAAATACCGTCGCAAACATACTTCATTGAGTCCGCGTCCTCGGACGGGAGTCCAAACCCACGCACAATCCCCTGGGTGGTACTCGGCGTCTCGACGCCGGAGATTGTAGCGGGCGGCATCCACCAGCTTCTGGACCGTTGTACAAACTCGAGTGAGCTGGTGGCCCTCCTTCGTACGCTGAACGTATCGTGGACGTTAGCGTTGAGGTCGTCGCCTTCTACTTGTGGAAGCATGGCGTCAAGCATCGTCGCCACCCGCCTTCTGTAGACAAGCTTGAACGGTGTCATCTGCGTGTTTTTTTGCAGAGCCGCGTCGTACGCAAACGTGACATACGGGAGAACGTCGTCCCAGGTCTTATGTTCAAAGTCGACGATGATGGACAGCATATCCGAAATCTTCTTGTTCAAACGTTCCGTTAGTGGGTTCGTTTCGGGGCGGTACGCCTTTCTTCCGCGGTGATCCGAGTTGCTGTAGCGTAGCATCTCTTGCAGCAACTCCGCAGTAAAGCCCGTTCCTCGGTCATTTATTAGGACTTTAGGCGCTTCATGTCGCAGCCCAACTTGGCGTAGCATCTTTTGTATCAGCTCCGCAGTAAAGCCCGTTCCGCGGTCATTTATTAGGACTTTAGGCGCTTCATGTCGCAGCCCAACTTGGCATACCAAGATATTTGCCACTTCTTGTGTAGGCCACTGTCAGAAGAATGGCGGTCTCCGCGTAGCGCATCATGTAATAGGACCCTACAACAATCCACTTGTTCTCGAATCGTGATTTATAAAAGTGGACCAAACGGTCTATTCTAACCTTTTGTAAGAACCAAAATGGCATGGCGATGGGCTCCAGAAGTCGAGCGGGTCTCGTAGGCGACGTTTTTTGTCGCTGGCAGTCACTTTAGCTCTCGACGTAGTGGAACACATCAGTTGTTCTTCACCTTAATTTTTCCAATACTGCGTGCAGTTCCGAGAGGTCTGGCAGACGGGTCATCGTGACAGGCTTCAGAAACTTCATCACACATGTCTGGTTGGATGGCTAGAAGAATACTCGTTCTCATTCTTGAGCTGAACATTTTTTCAGGAGGAAGGAGCTTTTTTGCCTGCATGCTGGTACGTTGCTTTTGAAGGCCTTAGGGGTGGCGATGTTGCGTCCTTCGAGGTAGTCGTACATGACGCGTAACTTGTGGTGGGCACGCTGCCATCAAGACGCCGAAGAACTCGCTGTCTTCATCAGTTTGAGGTTATGGATCGACGGGGATGCGGGAGAGATATTTGGCGACGGAGTGATCCCTGCCGCTTTCATATTCAATTGTGACGGCGAATTCTTGTAGGTGCAAGCTCCATCACCCAAGACGGCCCAAGGGGTCCTCTAAATTTTCGAGCCAACAAAGCCCGTGGTGGACTGTCACAACCTTGAATGGTCTTCTATTCACGTAAGGGTGAAATTTTCAAATGGGCCATATATAAGCGCGATACTTTGCCGCGGAGGCAGAGTAGTTTTCTTTTCCTTTGACGGACCAACACTGGCATAGGTGATTTCTGTTTCTCAACCGCGTTGTTTTTCGACGAGGACGGCACCCAAGCCTATATCACTGACGTCAGTGTGCATTTCCGTTTTGGCGGTTTCGTCAAAATGAGCGAGCGCAGGTGGATTTGCCCGCGTTGTTGCTTCTTGCAGAATGGTTCGGTCGGGCGCCTTCCCACCTGAAAGGGGTGTCACCTTTCCTCTGGCACCTGCGTGGCTCTGCAATAAGTGCGAAGTTTGCGACAAAGCTTCGGTAGTACGGTTATAATCCGAGATATCTTCGTACGCCCCTCTGGTCTTTCCGCCTTGGGAAGTTGGCTTTGTCTGAAGTTTTAGCAGGGTCAGGCACGACGCCTGCGGCGTTGACGACGTGGCCCAAAAATTTAAGTTCCTCGTACGCGAAATGGCACATTTAAGGGTTCGGCATTAACCCCGACGTACGAATGTTCTCAAGTACAGACTGTAACCTTGCGAGGTCTTCGTCGGAAGTTCCGCCTAATACCACAACCTGGTCGAGGTATACGAGGCAGGCGTGCCACTTCAGGCCAGCTAGCACAGTGTCCATGACTCTTTGAAACGTTGCTGGTGCCGTGCTATGCCCTAACGGCATCACCTCGAACTCGTATAGGCAGTCCGGCGTTATGAATGAAATCTTCTCTCGATCTCTCTCGCCCACTTCAATTGGCCAGTAGCCTGTCCTCAAACCCATTGAAGAGAAGTACTTTGCGTGGCCGAGGTTGTCGAGGACGTCGTCGATTCGTGGCAGGGGGTACACGTCTTTTTTGGTGATTTTGTTCAGTCGCTATTGGTCAATGCAGAACCTCAGTTAGCCGTCTTTTTCTTCGGGAGCACGACCAGAGCAGCCAAGGGCTTGTCGATGGCTCTCTAATGTCGTCACTGAGCATGTCTTCTATCTGTGTCCGTATGGCTTCCCTCTCCTGTGATGAGACGCGGTACGGTGACTGTCGGGTAGGTTGTGTTCCATCATCGGTTATAGTTCGGCGCTTTGCTAGGGGTGTGTGACGTAATTTTAATCGTGAAAAACCATGGATTAAATACAATGTTTTGATGTCATGCACAAACGTCACACCAACAACGTGTGCCAACGTACACGTGTCCATCTAAAAACTGGAGTTCTTTGAATGATAGTGTAACCGATGGTGTACTGATGCACTTATCTCCCGCCTTGTGAATGAAGTACGCCTCCACAATTTTTCTTTGTTGCCTATCTCTCACCATTTTTAAAAACGTGGCCTGTTTGAAGAGCGGAGTGAATTTAGTTCACTGCTGAGTGCACCTTTTGCAGTGCTCAGACGTGTGGCCTCCTGCGTTGTTTTTTACAGCCCAACAATGCTCGTGCGCTCTGTCGTTGAAACATCTGCTTGTTTGGCCAATATAACTCTTATTGCAACTCATGGGAATCTCGTATACAACTCCTATGGTGCATTTCATGTATAATTCACGGTGCTTCTTGGAGCACGATTGCCGCTTCCTTTCCTTCATCATAGGACAAACCTTCGCCCCATTCTTTCTGACATTTTTTTGAGTGCCTTTGATAAGAGCGTAAAGACGAAACTGGCAGATACACATCACCTCACCGTACTGAGATATGTGGATGACTATCTTGTTGTGGTTAATCAGGTGGCTTGAACCAGCTTGAATGATGTTGTAAATGAAGTCATTGAAACGTTTGTCAGCTGTTCAAAATCACTTAGGTTTACGTGGCAGCTACCAAGAAAACACTGCCTGCGGTTCCTAGATTTGATCCTGACTTTTCAGAACACGCATGTGTGTTGGCAATACAAGCCGCGCACTAACAAGCAGCTGATTCCATTTGATAGCGCTCACTCAAAATTAATCAAAAGGGGTGTGGCCAAGACATGCATCACGGCAGCCTTAAGCAAGTCGTGGGCGCAAAAGGTACAAGACGCATTTAATGATCAGATTGCCCGGCTGAGCACTGCGGGATTCTCTTCTGCAGGTGCTTCTGCCGTTTGCGAAGCATTGCTGCAAAAATTTAAACAAAAACAGAGGGAAGATGACATGCAGAAGAGAATACAAAAAAAATAAAATTCACGTTATCCCGTATTGGCACCGGATCTCGCATAACCTCAAAAAAGTTGCTCAAAGGTACGACATAAATGTGGTGTTTAGCGCGCCCCGCTAATTGGCGAAGGTTTGTCCTATGATGAAGGAAAAGAAGCGGCAATCGCGCTCCAAAAAGCACGGCGAGTTATAAACGGAATGCACCATGGGAGTTGTATACGAGATTTCCATGAGTTGCATTAGGAGTTATATTGGCCAAACAGGCAGATGTTTCAACGACAGAGCGCGCGAGCATTGTTGGGCTGTAAAAAACAACTCGGGGGGCCACATGGCTGAGCACTGCAAAAGGTGCACTCAGCAGGGAACTAAATGCACTCCGCTCTTCAAACAGGCCACGTTTTTAAAAAGGGTGAGAGATAGGCAAGAAAGAGAAATTGTGGAGGCGTACTTCATTCACAAGGTGGGAGATAAGTGCATTAGTACACCATCGGTTACATTATCATTCAAAGAACTCCAGTTTTTAGATGGACACGTGTAGGTTGGCACACGTTGTTGGTGTGACGTGTGTGCATGACGTCAAAACATTGTATTGAATCCATGGTTTTTTACGATTAAAGTTTAGTTGGAAGTGGCGCCTTGTCTGTGTCTACGTGTTTCATCTAGTCCCGTTGCTTAGCGCCTCAAATTTATTCATTATGTTCAACCAACTAGCCCTGATCAAGCTTTTGTTACTTAGTAATTTTAAGCTTGATGAAAAACAATTGGTGTAGCGACACAGCAAATCCAATAATTTGTCCCGGTTTTTTTGCGGCAGTGCCGGGTTCACGCTGAACGGATGTGGCAGCTTGAAAGCATCTGCGCGTGCGCGTTTAAAGTTGGCAACCGTGATCAGTTGACCTGTTTCTTGCGTTTCTTCAAGGAACGCAATTTCAGCTTACTTGTTTAGATGATGGTACTCGTCGGAAAAATTAGTGATCAAAAAGTAAGATTTACATTGCCTAAAGCGGGCAATGCCTCTTGCGACGGAGACACCACGTCAAGTAGCAAACTTCAGTCACTCTCTACGATAGCGTCGAGGTCAGGAGCAGCGTCCTCTCAGTAGACAGTGATCATCACGCTGCCACTAGGTGGAGGGGTGACATTATCGTCGCTGTTGTCTTCAAGCAAAGCACGCTTATAGGAGCGGACTTGTGCTCCCCTAACAACTCAAACAATACACAGGTGGCGAAGTAGCAGTCAACAAAGTGCCGTGCGCTAGCGAGCGTCGGTGATCCGAATGCCGGGGCGTCTGCTCGGCATGCTTTTATCTTTCGAAGCGAGTGTTTCTCGAACAGTCGATTTACATTTGGCAAATTGTATATCAAAAAAGAATTTTTCTAGGATGTTGACGTTAGTTGTGAATGGTCTCCCTATCAAAAGAGAAAGAGATAACGTGTGCGAAATGGAAATTGACAATGAAACACGTGCTTACCTTGGCACACAGGTAACACAGACCACCGGAGCAGGGCTGTAAAAGCAAAACATAAGCCCAATGCATGGTTCGCGGCCGTATTGTTTTATTGGTTGCTGACAACAATGCACGTTTGTTTTCTTGCTCATATTTCTCCCTAATGTCGCGCGTGTTCCGCGTACCTCAGGTTTGCGCGAAGATGTACTTATGTACCTGTACTTGATGTACAACACGTGCTCACATTCGAACTATCAGGCTATTCTAGTTTTTTTCAGGGAGCTCGTGATCCGTCTTACGCAGAAAATATATTTGATGCAGAGTGCTTTTACTTCACCTTTTAAGAAGGTGAGTACATGTTGTCATAGAGGCGCACTTGGCTAATTATTGAATAATGTGCGTTAAATGAAGCCTAACACAAACAACAGGCTTTATCTTCATACACAAAAATATGCCAGGCATGGTACTGTAGCTGTCAATACCTGTAATCACATCGATGAATTAAAATACTTCGTTTAAAATATCACAAATGTTGCCTATTTAACCTCAGAAATTTGAAAAGCGGTCCCTTGTTATTTTAAAATTTTTATTTACATACAGTGAAGCAGCATTTGAACGAAGTATGGAGAGTCCAAGGCATAAATTTTGTTATTGCCTTCCACTTGGCGTTGCTTATTGGCTAACAGCGCGGAAAATCACAAGAAAACAAAGCAGCACAGGGACATATCGCTCAGAAATGTACGAACTGGCCAGGTCACATTCCATGTTTTAGCGAAAAGGAAAAGTTGACACCTGTTAGCACCTGTTAACATGCTAACACCTGTAAAACCAATTGGTATTCAGCAATTTAGAACATTGTGTCCCATTTGTGAAAAACACTGCGCAAAAGGTGGTGTTTCACAAGCGGCAAGGTGTCTTTAAGTGGTCTATACGTTTTATTTTCCGGCGCTGCAAACCAAACCTTAAGGTATTTTTGCTGTATGACCACTAAATTCTGTTGAGTACAGGGTTACCCAGGAGGTGCTGTCGAATAAGTTAATCAAGCCGTGTGAAGTAAGCGGGCCATGGACGCAAAGCTGCTCCAAAACAGGCCTATCACCGAACTTAACGCAGACGACAAAGCCGACAACAGGGTCCCACCGACGCGCTCGCCGGGGTAACAGCTGGGTAATAGCACCCTATAGCTGCGCCATCTACACTGTGCTTCGTGATTCAAAAGCGCCCCCTGCCTTACAGTCGCCTTGGTAGTTTCTTGTCCCCCAAGCGACGAAAGAACTATGGATGGGTAGGGGTAGAAAGCTTTCCTTAAAAAACAACATTAAAACACACAACCGGCAGCCTGTCTTGTGTTGCTATCCGTGTACAACGTGTACGTCTATAAGCTCGCCTTTTCATATTCCGACATACTCGTCTTAAAATTAAAAAAAGGAATGACTTTCTTTTGAGTAAAATCAAAAACGTGTCAAATAAAACAAATTACCAGTAAGGAAAAGGTTTTCTTCATGGTTCCTCCGGTTGTATATAATACAAAATTCAACAACGTCACTTAAACCACAATATTTTAAATTGAGAAATGATGCTTTTCCAACAGTGAAGCTCTCTGAGATTCCAACTCGTATCTTTATGACTAGGCATTAAAACCATGCTCCAAATCAATTGCTGTTCCTGCAATTGGTGTCTCTTACGCCTACTTGAGCTAATTAATTATCCTGTTTTCAGTAATCAAAGCAATGCCAAGGTATAAAACTTCGCTTTGCACTTTTTATGCTTTTGTAGTGATTTTGCCATTGCTAGAGAGAACAAATATGTACGAAAACGTGTTTCCTAATTTGATCGCCTTTTATCCCAGGAATAAGCATGAAGACAACTGGAAAGGACTCTGGCGTCCTTGTTCCTGTGTCATCGTAGTTAGGTTCTATATGTTTTTATAATGTATTCACAATTGGACATTCTGCATGTAAAAAGAAATATTGCACTACAGAACAACTTTATGTTCTGTAGAGCAATATTTTTTTCTCTAGCACGTGAGCATACTCAATATTCGTGATAGCAAAAGGATAAGGTCGGCTGAAATAAAATATCTTGAGAGGCAGACCGCATGACAACCTTGATAGCCTTGAAATGACGTCGTCGCTGATAAACACTGAAGTTTTAAAAGGCTGACAATATAAAACATCCTACCCGAGGCATGCAGCACATGAGCCAGCAAAAGTGTTATTAGAATCGAACTGTTCTTCTTTTACAACTTCTGGCGAGTGAACAACTTGAGGTATGTCGGCTCATCGGATTTGGCGATTGGGCCTGCACCTAGAAAATGTTTACTTACTGTTGTTTCTACATTGCGGTTTATCGAGGAAAAAATATTGGGACGCCAGTTGTTTGTCATGTACCCCTGTAGACGTGCCCCCACAGTACTCCGACAGACGGAGCGTTCCGTGATGTCGTATGGGAAGCTAACCAGTAGCACAGCAGCAAGGCTGCCTGTGTTCGGCGTCATGATCGACAACCCAGAAAGACGCAACGTCTCGGTATCAAACACACTTTTTCCTAACTATTCTGTATGGTGCCTCAAAAATTTCGTGGTAATAAAGAATAATTTCGGCCATCCAACCAGAACGAGGTACCACCCTGTTAACCCAACATGCCTCCACCACGAAATTTCCGAAGGGGTCAATGAGAACCATCATTAGGCCACTTGGGCAAAACAAGCGAGCTCAGAAATGTCAAGACGATATACTACTGGCCCCGAAATATATCAGATGTCGGCCCCTTCGTTCGCAGCTGCCGTGAATTCAAAAGCAAAACACGCCTACAACGAGGCCCTCCGACTGCTGCACACCATTGCCGTGCCATCGCTACCCCTCCAACAGATCGCAATGGACCTTCCAGGCCCGTTCCCCACGTAATAAGCCAAGAACAGCTCGGTTGTCGTAGCGAAAGACTACGAGGCGCACTACACAGAGACTGCCGCTGTTCCCAGGGACCACTGAAAAAGTCGCAAACTTCATCGTTCAGCAAGTTCCACTGCGACATGTAGCATCTCAGGTTTGAATTACAGACGGTAGAACGGCATTAACCATAGAGCTCATTCAGGACGTCCCACACTCAGCTAACACGAATCACCAGAAGAACACTGCGTACAACCCGAAAATCAGCTAAATAATCGACAGGGCGAACAAGACGATCGCCGATGTGCTGTCTATGTATGTCTACGTTGAACAAAATCATGTGAGAAAAACTCTTTGAAGTCACGTTTTTGTGAATACAGCTGTCCTAACTCCCCGCAGAAGACGGGTTTCAAACTTGCATATGCTCGACAGCCGACGACGATGCTTCACGCCATGTTTCGGCGCGGTCAACATGACGACTTCAAACCCCATGTCCAATGTTATTTACAGCGGGTACAGAAGGCTCGCTAGCTAGCTCGGGTATGTGCTAGAGACCCACAGCTGCTGGATGCCGGAGACTACAACCTACAAGAGTCCAGACGCTGAGTACCTTCAAAGTGGTCTTATGGGACTTACGACTCCATTTTAATGAGGTGGCCTAAGTGAGAAACCCTTGCAGCGTGGTTTCTGGCACCAATGACGTGTTGGTCAACTTATCTAAGAAGTCGTCCCTGTTGTTGTTTCTGGCACATGTGAAAGATTCCTGCGGGCGGAGTGGTCTTTAGGGTTAAGCTCAAGCATAGTTATGCAAGATGCCAGAATGTATATCGTTCGGAATGCCGTCTTTTGACCATCGGAACGTTATCTTCTGAAAATGGGGGTAATAAAACGAACTACACTGTGTGCTTTCAGTTTTATGCGGATCACAGTTTCAGTAAATATATTGTTTTGTTTCAAGAAGAAACCGGCATCGTCCTAGGTTACGCGACACTGTAATGCCTTGTTACATGTCTAAAATTTCATCAATGTCGCGCCATCCTTTAAATGCCTCTGTTACGCTAGATTTCTCTCTTTAGAATAGAACATGCAATGCGAGGGGGATTGGAAGTAGAAAAGATACGGCATCTTTTCCTGACAAAAAGATTAGTAAACACATTTTTGACCCATGTTTTGGGCCAGGCCGGCCCCGTCCCGTGTCGCGTGACCTGTGTTTGCTGAATGTGACCAAATACGGTGGCGAGTAGTGCGAGTGTTCAGCCCTTTGGGTTGATGTCTGAGAAATATAATGGTGCATAAATTTTGTAACGACGCATAATAATTGCCCTTACCTTGTCGTGTCCTGTGCTACACCTGATTTTATGGTCTTCAAGACTATGATCTTCAAGAGAAAGATATTGAGGGCACAGGACTGCCACATTTTTTTCTTGATTTCGCAGAGATCTTCCAGCTTGAAAAAACTGTTTATCATTTTTACCTGGTTTACTGGGCGATTGTCTTCGGTTATATTTCAAAAGAATATCGTGGAAGCTCCTTTCAAGGGGCATGTAGAACAAGTGCAAATTTAATTTATTTGAAAGATTTCGCGTTTTATGCTGTCCCCACCACACGTCCGACCACTAACGATACCGTATTTACTAAGAAAGTAATCAATTTAGTTACCATTTTGATTCTCCTTCCTAATCGTGTGTGTTCCTGATGTCTGCCATAAAGCCACAATGGCAGGTATTCAAACTTTCAATTCTTCATTATGCTCGGAAGCCTTCCTTCCTGTAGTTGTCCCAGACGACGCTACATACTCAGCCGCGAGCCGCGTTCTGCCGTTGCTTTGTTTTTACTGTATTCGGCCTGGATTGTTTTGGTACGGTACAAAGTCATCGTTTCTTGAACCAAAGGGTATGCTCGAATAAAAGGGTCACGAAAGACAACGTCGATTACCCCAATTCGCCAGTTTAATGTAAGACAACTCCAAAGCAGCGAACTGCCGTGCAGCTAAAACAAGCATATTGCGCCCAGTATAAACAGCAGTGCTCGTACTAATTCTCTGTTAAAGTGTATGTTCGTAGTTTTTATTGTTTACCCCGCAATACTTACTGCTGCAAAATGAACACGCAATACACTGAAGCGCAAATAGCTTATTCCGAAAACTCATAAGCCCCGCCAAATATGCGTTTGCTTTTGCCGGGCCTCAGCCAATCGCTCAAAAGGACGTATTACATGATCACTTCTGTTGCAGCAAAATATGTAGTCGTTCGCATGGCCATTCCCTGTTTTTAAATAAATCGCTTATTTGAACGAAGTGTGCGTCAAAAGTTGTTTTAGTACGATTAGGACGAGGCATTTTTTCAAATGAACTGCTCTTGCGTTTTGTCTGCAATGCCCTTTATGAAGTTTAAAAACCCAATATATTACCATAGGCGGTACATCTTGAAGCAAGCGTGTACTGTGTTTCAGGCTACTAGAATTCTTGACATTGAGGGCGCGGCTGAAATGGGCTTCGCTTTTGCATTTAAAAACACAGGTAAAGTAGTGATACTGCCCTACACCAACCTCGAGAAACATAGGCAATAGCAGCTTTGTATAACTTTGCAGGAATATTGAATACCACAAAGAACAAACAACCGATATTCCAAGACACATTCGTAGACTACCCAACTTACTCACACCACATAAAATTGAGGCCGTCTTGTGTAGATAACAGATAGGTCATACACAAAGGCACACTCGCACTTCATCATTAAATTTTCAATAACCATGTGTAGCAGGTGCGAAGAGCACATTTTTGCACTTCACTCTTGAACTATATGTTGCACTAAACGCAACACTACACAATTACTTCAAAAACACTACACGCACAGTGTCCGCTCTAGCCACCATTTTTAAGCTGACAACCTTATATTTCATCTCAAGCACGTTTTGTAAACACGACCCATCCGAGAACCTGCTTTTTCCGCTCATCTGCTACAGTAAATCAGCACCGGTTTGCTCTTTACATCATTTAAACTATGTATTTTAGTCTATTTCACTTTAACGTCGCCATGGCCTGGCGTAGAAACGTCCGCTGCATATGTAACATAATAAATACTTTGTGCAATGTTTCCTGATTAGTTTGAGTGCGTGCACACGTTATGTGCCAGTCACTACTTTCTCACTATTGCTTTTGGGATTCCCATCTTTCTAGACTGTTGTCAGCCATCACATTGCCGAAGGCATAAATGGCACAAATATTTCATTGGTTGAATAATATAGGCTGTTGGAACTTTGTTGTTAGAGGAAAAAGAAGTGACATTGAAGGGTGGCGCTGGGCCTGCATTGCATGCTTGGGGTATGGGCCCGGCTCGCGCACTTCGTCGTCGTCCTCTTCATGTTCGGTAATGGAGGCGGACTGAGGGTGGTCTGCGAGACGCTCAATAAAGCCGCCTGTTGTCCTTGAAGGGCGCCGTCTTCTTGTCAAGCGTGGTGCCGAAATTTGTGGGGACCACGAACCAGTGACGGCATTCCCATCACCGAAGGGCGGATGACCGTTTCAAGGACACCGCAACCGTGCCAGCGAGACCTTCCGAACACCTCGGCCGGCACCATCATGGATCAGTTGAAAAGCAAGCGAAAGTCGCAACGCTCTCTACTAACGAAGCTGATTTCTGAAACCGAGGCTGCCTTGGACCGAGACGGGGTGAGTCTGAAGGACTACGTTACCTTCCATGACCGCGTTACTGCAATGTCTACCGAGCTGAAGCAGACCGACCGCGACATCGAGCCTCATTTGACGGGACAAGATATGTAGCAAGAATATCTTCGCACCGCAGAGTACAACGACAAAACCGTCACGTGTTTGCCTAAGCTAAGCCAACGCATCAATGAGTTGAGAGCCGCAGCCGCTGCGTCTTCGGCCGCCTCGACAGAACCAGTTCCGCCGCGTGGGGCCAGCCACGGTATCAAGCTTCCACGCACCGACTTACCGAAATTTGATGGCCGTCCGCGCAACTGGAACCAATTGTGGGAGCAATTTGAGTCCACTGTCCACAACAACCCGACGCTAACCGACAGTGACAAGTTCGCGTAGCTCAGGTCATCCCGTGTAGGAACCGCATCGGCTGCCATCGCAGGCCTTACCGCAACGTCTCGATGTTACAAAGACGCAAGAGACATACTTGTCGACAGATTTGCGAAGTCGGACCTGATTGTGCAAGATCACATCGAGAACCTTATTGATCTGCAACCCGTCCGCTCATCGGAAGACGTCCTTGGTCTGCGTCGTCTCTATGACACACTTCAGGCACATATCCGTGGACTAAAGGCCTTACACGTCGCAGAGGACTCTTTCTCTACTGTGCTCCGCCACTTGATTTTTCGGAGACTTCCAAAAAACCTCATTTTGGAGTTCAATCGTCGCTCGGCCCATGAGGACAACGCAGCTACTTCTGGTGATGCAACTGCTTCCAATCCTGTGAGTTTGGCCCCTCTGCTTGATTTCCTCAAAGCAGAGGTAGAGTCGAGAGAACGCACGGACGATTGCTTGGGGGCGAACGAACCAAAACGTCCGGGTCGTCGCGAAGGACCTCAGAATTTGCAGAAGAGTTTTCGACCTTCCACTACTCGAGAATTTGCTTCAGTGACATCCGGAAGTCGCGAAACCTTTCCTTGTTTCTTCTGCAAATCGAAGGATTACTGTACCGACAGTTGCGACGCTCCCATTAAAGTTCGGGACAAAAAGACAATGCTTCAGCAGGATGGTCGATGTTTCCGCTGCACAGCCCGGAATCATATGGCCAGAACCTGCAGAAAAAACGTCAACTGCACCAAATGCCACCGCCGGCATACGTCGACGATGTGCGAGCCCGACGTAACTTCTAGTTCAAGGCATCAAGGACCGCAGGCTACTCCCGTTCAACTAAAAGCAGCCGCATCCCCAACCGTCGCCACAAGGAAAATCATTTACTTACAAACTGCCGTGGTATACGCGTCTTCACAGAGGAAAGAAATTATGGCACGAATCGTATTCGACGGAGGCAGCCAAAGAACCTTTGTTACGGCTGGATTAGCCAGAAGATTAGCCTGCCCCACAGCGGACCGGGAAAAGCTTTCCGTGGGTTTCTTCGGCGGACAAGACAAACCGAAGACGTTCTGTAGAGTTGAGATTGCTCTACGTGGAATCAACAAAGGCCCTCCTTTTAAGATCGACGTCCTTGTTACTGAACAAATCTGTGACCGGCCTATTCCTGTACCTACCGAAAATGCCTTGAAAGAGCTACGCGAATGTGGTTGCACTCTAGCAGCAATAGATTTACACACCCGTAAGGCGGTTTCAGATGAAATCGATATCCTGGTCGGCACTGAGCATTATTGGGACTTCATCACAGGCCGAACAAAGACCTTGAGAAATGGCCTGAAAGCCATGGAGACAGTTTTTGTGTGGACTCTACACGGACCTACTTCTGAGTCAACAACCGCAGCAATTTGTGCACAAACCGTAGTACTGAAATCTCATGCGGCCACCGCCGAACGTTTCCTAGAACGGTTCTGGGACCTCGACACTATCGGAATTCGCTCGGAGGTGTGTGAGCAACCGCAAGACGAGGCAACACTGGCTCAGTTCAACAACTCTATACGGAAAATCTATGGTCGGTACAAAGTAGGACTTTCCAGGAAGCCATCGGTTGAGCTGGACAATAACAAGGCGAACGCTGAACGACGGCTGACTCAACTTGTGCGAAGACTTCGACAAAGTCCCGACCTCTTGAGTGCGTATCACACAGCGATCTCGAAATACGCCAACGATGACATGTCGGAGAGGGTGGCTATGGGCAGCACTGAAGGCCCAGTTTATTACATGCCTCACCACGCTGTTATCAGGGAGGAGCGGACGACAAAAACTCGCGTTGTGTTTGACGCATCGGCGCACGCACGTGGTCATGCATCTCTAAACGAAAGCCTCTACAGCGGTGCCAACCTGAATTCAGACCTTTTAGGTCTGCTACTCAAGTTTCGCACGCACCGTATAGCATTGGTGGCAGACATAGAAAAGGCTTTTTTGCATATCGCCAATCACAAATGTGACAGAGACGCTCTGCGTTACCTCTGGTTCGAGAGAGCGCCTGTTCCAAACGAACCCCTTCCGAGAGTAATGGAGTGGCGAATGAAACGTGTGCCCTTTGGTACAACTTCCAGTCCGTTCTTACTTGCCGACACAATTAACTACCACCTCCACAAAATGTCATCGCAGTTTCCAGACACTGTTGCTAGGTTACAAGGCTGCATTTACGTGGATGACATTTTAACAGGAGCCGAAACCATTTCCGAGGCACTGAAACTTTCCACCGAAGCTACAACACTTTTCGCAACCGCTTCAATGAAATTGCACAAGTGGGCATCAAATGACAAAGCCGTCCTTGAAAACCTTCGACTAAAGAAAACCTGCGAAGAGCTTCCCCTCTGACAAGCCCTCGGCTTAATCAAGGTTCTCGGCTTGGTTTGGCATGCAGACACTGACGAACTGGCCTTTTCTCCTGAAAGCGTGACCGATTTCGTTCAGCGTCGGAACGACACCAAGCGGTTCGTGCTACAAGCAACAAGCAGGTTATATGACCCGCTGGGATTTCTGGCACCTTTCACTATCAGAGCCAAACTTTGTTTCCGAAGAATTTGGAAATTGAAAACGAATTGGCACGCAGCGGTACCACGAGAAACATTGTCAGAGTGGCAGAACTGGTGCAGCGAGCTTCCCGCATTGAGCACAATCGTGGTTCCACGGTTTTACCGACACAACATTTTACCAGGAAGCGCAAGAGGAGCTCTTCATATATTCGCAGATGCCAGCCCCCTAGCTTATGGAGCCACAGCGTATTTGTGTACTTTCGACCAGCATGAAAAATCCTTCTCCACACTCCTGCTCAGCAAGTCTCGGATCGCTCCTATCAAGGAGATAAGCCTGGCGAGATTGGAGCTGCTGGCTTGTCTCGTGGCAGCACGACTATATGCATTTATAACGGCTCACCTTCCTGACGCCTGCAGTGACGTACATTTATGGACTGACTCCATGATTGCGCTTCACTGGATAAGGGGAGATATAAATCGATGGAAACAATTCGTGCGAAACAGAGTCACCAAAATCCACGCCAAGACCAAAACATTCTGGTGCAAACATTGCCCAGGAAAGGAGAACCCGGCCGATATGGTGACGAGAGGCATCACGTCACAACAGCTAATTTTATCGGTCTTATGGTGGCATGGACCCCCGTGGTTAAAAGGTACCGAAGAGTGGCCGCCACAACCAATGTGCGATACAGACTTCACGGCCGAAGCGAAAAGGGAAGCGGTTTTGAACGATGCACTACAAGTGCTCGTGCCTACATCTCAGACACACCCGCCGGTCATCGACATAGCACGTTTCAGCTCCATCGTTCGTTTAATCCAAACGACGGCATGGACTCTCCGCTTTCTCGACAAGCTACGTCACAAAAGCGTGCTGAAAGGACCCCTTACTCCAAATGAGATCGATAACGCGGAGAAGTTTTGGCTTCGAACCGCTCAAGCAGAAGCTTTCCACGACGACATCATAGCGGTACAAAATGGAGAATTGCCACCTCGAGCTTCTCCCCTTCGAAACACTACCATATTTATCGATGACGAGGCTTTGCTGCACGTGTCTGGAAGAATACACCACAGTCAGCGGTTGTATTCGGAGCGCAATCCCATTATTTTACCGAAGCAACACTTCTACTCTAAGCTTCTTGTGCAGAAATATCATCGTAAGCTTCTACACGCCGGTGTGAGAGGCACGCTTGTAGACCTTCGACAGCGGTACTGGATTCTTCAGGGACGACAGCTTGTGAAGAAAGTTATTTCTGAATGTACTGTTTGTCGACGGCACCATGCAAAACCCATGGAGGAAGTGGTTCCCCCTTTGCCAAAGGACAGAGTCACAGAAACCGACCCGTTCACTGTTGTCGGAATCGACTTCGCGGGACCGTTGTTTGTACGCACGGCACGGAAGTTCACAAAGGTGTACCTGGTGCTGTTTACTTGCGCTGTAATCAGGGCTATACATCTCGAACGCAAAGACGACCAGACAGCGCCATCCTTCTTGAATGCGTTTCGTCGCTTTGTTTCACGCAGAGGTTTTCCCTCTGTAGTGTACACCAATAACGCCCTCACCTTCAAACGCAGCAAAAAGGAAGCCACACAACTTTGGGAGACAATGCGTGATCCACAAGTGAAAAACACCTTTGCCAACCACAAGATTGAATGGAAATTCATCTTTCAGCGGGCGTCATGGCGGGAGGATTTTACGAGCGCCTCATCCGTTCGGTGAAGCTAGCACTGAAAAAGACTCTCGGACAACAATGTGTGACAAGAGATTAACTTGTTACTCTCCTCACCGAAGTGGAGGCCGTTAAAAACTCTAGGCCACTCACGTTCGTTTTCAACGATAGCCAGGAACCCGAGCCACTGACTCCAGCCCATTTTCTAACAGGGAACCGGCTGACCTCTGTTCCTTGCCCGACATCATCAGAACTCTGTCGTTTCCAACATCCGCATCTTCATAACCTGTGGGCAAAAAGGCAAGATCTCCTGGAAACCTTCTGGCGAAGATGGGCAACCGAGTACCTGCTGGAGCTATCGTCTCGCCCCATCAAGTCAACAGCAGCTGTCAGTGTCGGAGACATCGTATTAGTCGATGATCCTCTCAGGCCTCGCCAAACCTGGAGACTGGCGCGCATCACAGATCTTCACGTTGGACGTGACGGAAAGATTAGAGCCTGCTGCGTCAAACTCGCTGATGGATCGCAGTTACAGCGTTCCATTCGGACGCTGTACCCCTTAGAAGTGCGGTCTGAGGAAAAGTCATAAACCCCGCCCTGCCAATTTCGTGGGGGGCAGGTTGTTGAACTTTGTTGTTAGAGGAAAAAGAAGTGACATTGAATGGTGGCGCTGGGCCTGCATTGCATGCTTTGGGTATGGCCCCGGCTCGTGCACTTCATCGTCGTCCTCTTCATGTTCGGTCATGAAGGCGGACAGAGGGTGGTCTGCGAGACGCGCAATAAAGCCGCCTGTTGTCCTTGAAGGGCGCCGTCTTCTTGTCATAGGCAGCTCCGCGAAATAATTTTCCCAACCATCCTCTTACATGTTTAGGTATTTGGGTTTTGGAGGTAGCTTTGGTATTTGCTTACTCAGTATTTTAGTCTTTTTAAGGTATTCTTCAGCTGCTACTGCTGAGTTTAATGGCCGGCGTTTGGTTCTCATTGTGTACGTCAACAACGACCTTCTTGCCTCTTCGTAAAAAAAGAATTTTTTTATGAAGTGGGAACAGGACCTTTGACCCCAATATCTAATATACTTCACGTTTGTTATCAACTATTCTTAGTTACAGTGTTTTTTTCTGCCCTTATTTTCCTATAACCGGGCCATGGACCTTTGCTTCTACGTTTAGCTCTTCCTCTGAAGTATAAAGCAGTTCAATAAAAGGTCAAATATCCGTGTTACTACAGCGAATGCACAGGGCTAGAGAATTTATCTCGGGCTCCGCCAAAGATGCAGCACGATTACGTTCAAATTTTCAAACGTAATCTTCAAAACGTCGTTTGTCTCATAACGATATTTTATAAACGGAATAACACTGAAAGGCGGGCTAGGTGGCTAGTCGGCACTGCGCTGTTCTTCGTGTCTCCGTTTAGTCATCGTTTTTTGTGTGCGCAAAAGTTACAGCTATGAGTTATAAACGAATTCAGTAGGTAATTTTACAGTACAATACGATTTTCATTCCCCCAATGAAATGTAGAAAAACGGGGATTTTACTGTTGTGGAACACCGTCTTCTCTGTAAGCCGCACATACGCCTAAGTGCCTTTTTGCTGCCGCTTGAGTATTTTTATCCTAAATACTTAGCAGGTACAAAAATGGAGGATGGCTCGCATAGGTGTCAGCCGAAACACTAGAGTGTGTTTTTGTGACACACCTGAATTGGTACAAATTTTTGTGTGATATTGTTGCGAGTGTTGTTGTTTCTTGTATTCCTTCTAATTACCAGAATAAATGGAGCATATTGAAGTGCTTTGATAAGTAGGAGACTGGACGAGGAAGCGTTTCCATACATAGCAGACGTGTCGAGGAACCATCATTATCACAAGTCCCTGGCGAAAACGCCGTCATAAATGAGCAAGAAAAGCGTGTGTTTTATAACATGAAGTACGGCTTCTAATTTTCTCTTCCGCATAAATATTTTATTCGGCACACTGATTTGCCTGCTGTGTAGGAATAACTGGCTAATCTGGCTAGTAGCTTTTGTTTCCCGGCGGGCCGATAATTATCCCCGAAAAAAACATTCCACTGCAGAATCTGCGTCCCTCTCCGAAAAACCGGGTGAAGAACTATAGAACGATTCGTCAAGAAACCCTCCATTTTCTATAAATGGAGAGGTTTGTGTACAATGCCTTCCTGCAATGGCACTTGTTGGCTACCCAGAAAGCTCGCTGCGATATTATAATAAATTGCCAATGTACAAAGCATTCCAGAATTGAAACGAATAGTATTCACAACGAAATTTGTAGGTTTTAAATGTGACGGTTCCTTTGACATCTGTATAATTCCTACTCCTCCACGCATTCTTTTTGTCTTTCTATAAGCCCACTTCAGCTAGTTTCTATGAAAATACTCATTCTTACATACTTTTTTATTGCCTAAGGCAGACCATTGCGGTGGCTGAGAGGCTAAGATTCCGCGATTTTCAGCAAAACGGACGCGTCTTTATAGCGGACATTTTGGCTGCTTTCCTTAAAGAGGCGCAAAGCGAAAATTCGCGTGTGTCGAAACTTCAGCGCCCTAAAATACTCTGCTGCTTAAAAAGTATAAATAGCTTACCACTAAGGCGCTACTCTTCGCCCATGTGTATTGCTGGCGCGTAAATCCAACAATAAATGCATCCTTTTTAATATTACATGCCTGCATCAGGTGTAGACTGCTTGAAGCATTAAACCGAAGTGATGACTTAGAGGTGCAGCACTCGCCTCGTATAGGCAAGTACCGGTTTTAAATGTGGATTTCGCCGGGCAACCAATCGTTTGTTTGATGGGTACAGGGGGCCCTAGTCGAGTGCGGGCCCTTAAAAGGGGAATTCACGCATGGAAAGCCGCGTTCATCCTTACAAGGTGCTACTTACCCTCGTCCTTCTGGCGAGGCCACCGGTCATCATGCCGCGTTGGCATATTTCCAGGGCTAAACGTCTGGCGGGGTGTACGGCCACAGCTGGTTACCGACTTGAGCTTCCACGTGGCTGTGGAAGCCACATGTGGGCATTCTTGTGCCTTGGAGAGGAAGGTAACTTACCGGTGAAACGGGAACAAGTGATCCTCGGCCTGGCGCTCGACCTTCCTGTGCGACTACTACGCTTGGGAAGTTAACCCGGCTTCTACGGGAAATCTCCAGTATGGAATAGAATGGCTGCGAAACTGCAGGAATGTTCTGCGGCAGTAACTATTAGTTTTCTGTGAGCTCTACCTGGGCTTGCGGCAGAAACGCGCCGAAGTAATCCAGCGTGGAAGGAGGCAGGTCAGGAGGTAGTAACACATGTATGGCACACCCTAATTGGATTTCCTTATGGCTGGGGGAAAGTCGAGCGCCCCTATCATACCGTAAGTAAGAATTCCATTACGTTCTGTTGGAAGACACGAAGACTGCGACTTGTAACGGAGGCCTGTAATCAAGCGTGGGAGGAGGGCGGTATGTTAATGTTTTGCTTATTGCACTCTTTATGTTCGTTTCTGTTACTCTCAAGATTGCACGGGAGCGCCCTCTCTATAGGGAGGCTATCGATTCTTTTTAATCTAGCCACTACGAAGTGACAGTGACAATGCGCCCTGCTGGCATGTCATTTAGTCATTGGTCGAAACAGTATAATCTGAGGGCAAAGGATCTATTAGCAATATTTTGCTTCACAATTTTTCAAGGAAATTGATTATCACCTTAAGAAGTAGGCTAACAGAAATAGACAAATAATAAGGAAAAATACGTTTTTCACAAAATCTTCTTGTTCACACTTTACTAATAGGAAAATTCAGCTATCCAGAAAAGAAATCGGTCTTTCAGAAATGCTAAATAATATTCAATGTTTAAAGGGGGAACCCGATCAGGCAGATTAAAATGACACCGTATCAAGCAGTCAGAAAACAAGCCACCACAATTATTGATATACCACCAAACAGTTGCAGTAGTTATTTGGACTATCCAACCACCTTCCCTATCTCAGGGTTGATTTTGCTATGTACCCACTAAGAAAGAATGCTGAAAGAAACATTCAAAAAGTCGATTTTGGTGGCCTACTTCCATAGTATAAACTGCTGAAAATGGGGCAGTGTAGTAATATGGAAGTTATACCGACTACAAAAATGGGGCGCATAATTACGGAAATAATAGTTTTTTGGAGAAATGCGGAACACTTTTTTCCAGTGCAAAATGTTGACAGGGATTTCGAGTTCTGGTCTTCAATCAATCGCAATATCAGTATCATTACATGTATTATGTGTATTATGCGTATATACAAAATTTATGCGGACCATGATTTTGTGTTCCGCCAATTTTTTATGAAAAATGGTGGGAAAACTTTCTGATGGTTTTTATTACATACAACCTTGAATTGTTCACCATTATTATTTATTAAATGCATCAATTTATCCCGTTCGCTAAGCACGTTGAATTTCTTGTAATTAGTACACACCGACATATTTTCATGCGTCATGCCTTGCTAGCATAAGAAATTGTTCTTAGCATTTAAGAACTCTAGCACAAGTGGATATTTTTGTCTACAAGAAGGATACAAAAAGCCATATATTACGCGGAGACTGATTCCACGTCTCTCGTCCGTAACTAAAGAGGACAGTTTAATAATTATTTCATGTTTTAAGGGCATCATTTATCTTTTTCTTTTTACTTTCGGCGTTTTTGCTAGCACTATAAAAATATTCTTTCAAAATGAAAGCTCCAATATTATCTTTTTATCCACAAATGGCTGTTTTTCACCTTGTAGAGCAGCTGATATTTACAAGTATTTACGCTTTGTTAAATATTGTCACGGAAGTTCTTCGCCCCGTGCAAATACTAAGGCTTGGAACACACAAAAAGCAATGTGGTTTGCTACTAAAGCAGGTGTTTAAAACAACCATTATACATGTGCGTGCTACGCGCACACACAAGTCTTATTTGGTGGTCAATGAAAGGGTGTTTGTTACTTATTACAAGCGCATATCTACGAATCGGAAAGTGAGAATTTATCATATTTTTAATTATTGTTGTAATACATGGAAAAAAGGGTTTACAATATTCGCAATAAAAACTGAGGAAGAAGTAAAATCTTTTGCTGTTAAAACATACTCATTTTTCTTCAAGGCGTCGCCTGATTCTTTCTTGATAGCAACAACTAAACTGAGAAATTTTGAAATTTACCAATTACACAAAAAACACACTTATCTGAGGAATTTGTTATTCAGGTCAATATTGTGAAGTGACGTTCCACACGAACTCTCAAGCACGTGAAAAGAAAACCGATAACGTCATGGGTTAGATTACGTACAAAGAAGAGGTTTTAGATGTATAGTATGCAAATGACCAGTGTATTGTACTTCTATACAGCCGAAATTCCAAACTGAAAATATCCGTAAACTCTGCACCAAGAAATCTGTGTGTTGGGTGGAATCACCGTTGTAAATTTTTAAACCCAGCTCTGCAATTGCAAAGTACAAATGTATTTGACCGTTTATATAATTTTGATTCTATTAGATTCTCCAGGTTATAAAATTTACACTTTTCTGTTAGTATGTATCACGTCTTCTATTAGGCTTGATGCTTGAGGAAGGAGCACATTGGGTGTAAGAAAAGCATTCCAATTTTTGACAAAAGCGAGTGTTAATATTGCTGTGGCACTAACACCAAATTGAAGCAACTTGTACCTTATTCCTATTAGGCGAAATACAGGTTTTGGGTGCGATACTTTATACGAGGCATAACGGTTGCAGATGCCAACTTAGAAAGCTCTTGAAGGTTGCCGTAAACGCTTAGATTAAGAGTCTGAATATTGGCTCTTTAAAAAACTTTTGCAAAAGCCGTGTTTTCACTGTATTACTGCAGCCTATGCCGGAATCGTTCTGTGCAAAGAAATGTGCATATTTTTGGTAGGAACTAATCAGTTTAGACCATTTCCGGAGCTAATCTTTTTCACACCGAGTTCGAATATATCAAAAATACTTTCGGTAATACAACTGCTAGGTATTTTAGATAAGGGGATACAATCGCAGAATGACGTGGCATTTTGCAGTTCAAATATTTTCGTGTAAAAGAAGCGCTTCTCACACACTTGTTGCCCATGTTTTAAATGAATTTATGGTATTCAATATATTGCATAGAAGTGCCGCAATATATATCACCGGACATTTCCCTGGTGACCTTCAGGGTCATAAAATTTTGCCTAGATATATTCATATTATTTCTAATTCAATTTCCTCTTATAAACAGAAGTTCACATATTTAAAATGTACAAAATTTACAGCTTCGATAACATTTTTACCCATACATATTGCCTAAGCTTGATGACCATCACAGCTCAGTTTTGTTATCGGCTCTAAGAAGGTGTGGTGTTGTTGGGAGTATGAAAATTTTTTTTCTGATATGAGTGGGCTGCTACGAGATACTACCGCAGATTGACTGCTTTTATTTGAGTGAAATGTTCACCTGTGAATTTTAATAATTTAATTGAAATGAGGTTGTTTTAAACATCGTAAAGGGTAATAAAAATGGGTTAGTTCTCATGCCCAAAACATTATATTGAGGCACGCATATAAAACTGGTCGGATTGGGAGAATGTCTTCCAATGCTGCATTGTTGACAGGGGCACTCGTGCCAGTCGTCACAAAGAAAGTTAGGCGACTGGGCTTGATAAATACTGAGATTGCGGCGGTATTTACGATGTTAACTGCGCCTTATTAACACTTCTGTTGGAAGTCTTTATAACATCGTGCCTATTTTTAAGGTGACTAAAAAACACCCGCGTGTGGTGTGCACATATACACTGCGTAGAATGATACAGCACCCATTTGGGATTGTTGATAAAGTTGCTATGTCTAACTTTCTCAAAAATGTGATGTCTTCGCTGCGACTTCGTCGGTCATATGTTAACAATTGAACAAAAAATGCATAGTAGGTAGAAGAATAAATTAGGCGGATTTTTTGTACACTAGCCTAAGTTGGGTCTCAGTGAGATTGAAATAACGCGTCTACAGAAAGCCATACTTCATCCCACTTCCAAAAGCAACACAGTTTTCTGTTTTATTGCACTAGAGTGGTAGCTAAAACCACCAAAAACGTGTTTCTTTTTCTCAAAAAACGCATTTAGAAGAATATTATCAAACTACCCGCATACATTTACGTGTCATACATAAATCTCTGAGGAACAAAGACATAACACACCAATTCTACCAACCACAACGTATCTGCAATGAACCTCGAAGAGACAGATACTTCGCGAAGTTAGGATTGAAAAGAATAGCAGAAACATTCAGCCTGCAAGCACCTCAGCTCCTCGCAGCCTGATTAAAATATAATAATTCATTTTACAGATTTCTGCAACGCAACCTAATTAGGCGCGTGGTTAGGACTGAGACGCTTTACAAAAGTGTCATGAAGTAACCAGGCTGAAAGGTGAATTAATAAGCACTTTGCCCGGTAGCACCACCCAGTTGCACTGTTCTATCCCGATGCCCGTGTCAAGATCAGAAGAACAAAATTATTCTTCAAGTTACTCTCAGCCCACAACGGCCGAGAACAGTGGAAATAGTAGAATAAAATACTCCGCAAAGACAGGAAGAAGAGGAATACTTATTACAACCCACTCACCCCCCAAATTGCAATTTCTAGTAGCAGAAACTAGTCTGCTACTTTCCAACAATGCCTTACATTCACCAATTATCAGTTTTTGGCACCGCAGCGCCTCACACATCTTTGTAGTTTTGCTGTTTTCAATGTGTTTCAGGCGTTTTTAGTGTAGTTTACTTCTTTACCCTTCGCAATTTTACAGGCAACAAGGCTTGGCAAACAGGCGTTTTACATATACCGCAAACTGGTACACGCTAAAAGTACACTGAATCGTTTTCCCGTGTTTGTACCGAAATCGCCTAGCACTGCGATAATACACCCAATACTACTCTTCTGGAAATCTCCTCAAGAACACTCCACAAGAACACCTTTTACATTCCTAGGGTATTTTTTTTTTGTTGATTTAGGTAGATGGAATCTCTTGGGCTAGAACGAACGTTTTTTTTGAGGTCCAAAAATTGGGGCATTTCACATAGAGCCTAGCCCGAAATGTGCTGTTTTGACCGCCTTTGGTTTTAAATGAACTTTTTTTTCTTTCTCTTTCTGAAATAAATCTTACCCCGAATCAAGCTTTATATTTCCTGATATTCAATTTTTACACAGTAGAACTTGTGGCATCTCAGACAAAACAATTGGAGCGAAACACGCCCTGCGAAATTTTTTGATTTTTTAACACCCCAAAAAAAACAAGTGCCTTGCAAGGTTGCAGACTTTTGAAGTTTTATGTGGTAGAAGAGATTTTTTTACCTGAAACCCTAATATGCACGTAGGTGAAAGTAGGCAAATATCTACATATTCGGAAGCGGAAATACTTTTTTCTCCTATTTTTGTATGCTACTCGCAGACTGAAAGTATGCGACAGAAATATTGAGACAACCGCAGTAGAATCACATAGAAAGTTTGCTTCTTCGACAAAAAATTTGGAGATTCTTGGATCATTTATGGAAAACTATGGCACAAAAAAACACAGTATTCTGAAGTATTCAAGTTGAGGTAATGAACACCAAAATTACGATTGATTAACGAAAATGGGTCTGTACACTTAGCTTCCTAAATCTATTAATTCATAATCAACCGCAGGTCCACCTAAAAGAGTACTAATTGAATAAGATTACAGAAAGGCAGGGATAAAAAAACTACTTAAAAGGTGGTTTTCACAATACACAAGTTATAAACAAAAAATACTGTTAGTTGCTGCTGATTTGAATTCAAAACTTGCATCCACAACCACACTCTAGCCATGCATATAGGACACAAAAATGTGAGGCAAGAAAACGCAATTTTTTTATGGCACAAGTCAGTTCACGTAAAAGAAAGGAAAAGTGATTTAGGGGCAGCGTTTGACGCTTGAAATAAGCATTTGTGATGCATGATTGCTTGAGTTTTGTAGATTAGATTTCAATGAAACATATTTATTGCATGCTTGCTGATCACCTTGTCCTGGCCGTGAAATGTGAAGGATAGGCGATACAAATTAAGAACCAAAATGTAGCGGAGCTCGTCGTATAGAATGTCCGCTTTCAGGCTTGTTTCGGCCGCTTCTTTTTTCAACAAAGACATTTTTAGAAGCAACCTCCTGAATAATATATATTCCGGACGTCAAACACGCTAGTTAAAAGGCACGTAAATGCTCTCCATGCAGAATTAACGAACAGAGAACAAAAAATAAACTCAGACAAGAAAGAGTTGAAAATAAATGCAAACGGACGCCAGCTGACCCCAAGTATTCACGTAGGCAATTTATCAGAAGGAATGTGTGTCGATGTCGGAAAAAAAATATTTTCTCAAATTCAACAAAAAAAGCAAGCAAACAAAATAATCATAAAGCAACATATTTTTTCCTACATGAGCACAGTCCCTCAATTTGTACCCTTGTGCACACCGCAAAAAAACAGTATTATCAAACTGAAATGGCTAGGCTCATGCTATTCTGCTGCTTAGGGTTGTTTTTTCTCTACGGTGAGTATACAAAGTGATTTTAATATGCCAATTCATTTTTGCAGTTGTAAATTAGCCTTTGATATATGAGCTAGTTTTCTTTGTAAACTTGATGATAATTCTGGCTGGAAAAACTCGGTAATTATTCTACCTAATGACACCTTCTTGTTTTCGAAATAAATGTGTTAGCGTTACAGCCAGGATTGTTTTCACAATAATTATTTCGCCATCCCCAAAATGGGTATGCAGGTTTGACAAGTTTGTAACAACATAATACTATTTATTGAGATTATAAATAGACGAAAATTATTAAAGTTGTGTTCAGACACCCTAGAAATCATTTTGAACGTTAGCCTTTAGTAAAATATTGTGATGGAGTATCACATCTTGGCAACTTTATGCCTTAAAGACGTCACGTAAAAAAATGTTTTCTGCGTGCACACTCCAAAGGTCAGTTCATTGTTGAAGTACATCTTTTTCAAAACAAAGTGGACGAAATCGTAGTTCTGATTGATGAAGATATTTTCTCCAGGAAGAAAACGGGTAACCAGTTTACTAGTTCTCGTACCACATAAAGTTTTATAGGTTTTTTCTAGTTGCTTTGATTTAGTTCTTTCCCTACTGATAATATTTTTCAAACATGTATATTTTTAGACAGAAAGCTTTTTCAAGCTTTGGATTGTGTTACGAAGGCATGTATCTGTTTTATTGTAGCGAACGCGTCTTCTGATGTTGTGGCAGGTAAGCTTTCTTGAACTAATCATATTTACACACAAAACTTTCGACGTACCGGGAAGTACTATCCATTCATGTAATTAGCAAGAAGTTCAGCTTGAATCTATCGTGAACTAATGATGAAACAGGTCGCGGTGGTAGTAAAATATCAACGCAAAACGCCTATATATAGTCTTGCGAAACGCCTTATCTACATCAGAGATCAGTTGCCTAAGAACCGCTTCTCTTTTTCTTCGGCCACCCGTGCCGACAATGACCGTAAATGAACTTGTGATTCATTTTCTTATTACAAACAAAATGTTAGCTATTACTGTAGATACATTCTCAAGTACGGATTCACCTATTTGTGAACAATTTTACAGCGCCCCACGGATACTCTTTTTTTCTAAGCGCCAGTTTGCAGAACGTTTTTTGGTAAAATAATTGTGGTGTTAGGAAGTAAAGCCTCCACACCTACCACGTAGGGCAGCTAAAGGGGCGTACCGTATATATTTATTCAATAAACGATACTTCCTGGGATGATAGTAACTCTCATTTCTGTAGTAGGCACTTGTGACACGCAAGAAAATTCCGCAAACTGAATCCTAAACTTCTCGAACTTCGCGATAGATGCGCCGCCTGGTGCCACTTCTTGTCGTGGTTCACAGGACAGACAAACAGACAAATGTTTTTATTTGGATGGCTCGAGGCCGCAGGCTTAAGGGAGGGGATTTAAAATGTCCGGCCTTGGCTGCCTCGCAAACGAAATGCCACAACGCAGCCAACGTAGCTTGGTGTCGATCACATGGCCTGATCTAGTCCTCATAGGAGAGGACCCAGGCGGGACGATATTTAGCGCGAAGCCGATCGAATGCCCCACAGTCTGAGACGAGATGGCGGATTGTGGGGGTAACTGCTGTGTTGGCGGCAAATCAACGGACTGGTCTAGGAAGCGTTGCAGCGAAACAACTGTTAGAGAGGTTTCCATGGTGGGATGTAGGTTGGGGAGCGTAATTCCGCCATTGAGAAACTACGTCATCTGTAAAAGGGTACCCCGACCGTGCCCGGTTGAGGAACACCTGAGCACCTCGGGGTAGACCAGGGGGTGTGGGGTCGTCGCATGGGGGAATAGTAGTAGCCAATTCCTGCCTCCTTCGATTACGTCGACGGCATCGCTCCACATCTGGATCAGTAAGCAGCGTATATGGTCTTACAGGCAGCATGAACTGGAAGGGTGTAAAGAAGCCTCGCTCGCTAGTTCATGAGCCTTCTTGTTTCCTGGGTGCCCATGGCCAGGAATCCAGCGTACCGTTACCAGTACTCCAGAGTCATCCCTAGGTTCCTCGCATTTCTGCTTGATAGCGTGGGCGGTGCTTTTTTGCCTGGGTGGACCAATGAGGCATTTTAGTGCCTCAGTACAGTCAGTCAATATTTCTACCCGGTCGGAACGCCGTTTTGGGTGATCGGTGACAACCTGGCATGCAAGGTGAATACCTTCCTCTATGGCAAAATCTCATCATCATCATCATCATCACCAGCCTATCTACGCCCACTGCAGGGCAAAGGCCTCTCCCATTATTCTCCAATTGCCTCGGTCCTGTGCCAACTGTGACCAATTTATCCCCGCAAACTTCTTTCTCTCATCTGCCCATCTAACTTTCTGCCGCCCCCTGCAACGCTTGCCTTCTCTAGGGATCCACTCTGTTACCCTTAATGACCACCGGTTATCTTGCCTTCGCATTACATGTCCTGCCCACGTCCATTTCTTCTTCTTAATTTCTACTAATATGTCTTTAACACCAGTTTGCTCCCTGACCCACTCCGCTCTCTTCCTGTCCCTTAATGTTACACCTATCATTTTCCGCTCCATTTCCCGCTGAGTTGTTCTCAATTTAAGTTGAACCCTCTTAGTGAGCCTCCAAGTTTCTGCCCCGTAGGTGAGTACCGGTAAGATGCAGCTGTCATACACTTTCTTCTTCAGCGACAATGGTAGGCTGCTATTCATTATGTGAGAATGTCTGCCATATGCACCCCACCCCATTCTGATCCTTCTAATTATCTCTGCCTCATGGTTTGGATCTGGGGTCACAACTTGGCCTAAGTAGATATATTCGCTTACCACTTCCACTGCCTCGCCACCTATGTCAAACCGCTGTGCTGTCCCGAGGTTATTGATCATTACTTTAGTTTTCTGCATATTAATTTTCAGTCCCATGGTTCTACTATGTTCGCCCAGTGCGGAAAGCATGCTTTGCAATTCGTCCCCCGAGTTACTTAGCAAGGCAACGTCATCAGCAAATCTGAGGTTACTGAGGTATTCTCCATTAACCCTTACACCCACCTGTTCCCAATCCAACGTTCTGAATACTTCTTGTAAACATGCTGTGAATAGCATTGGAGAGATTGTCTCCTTGTCTGACACCCTTTCTTATAGGTATTTTACTGCTCTTCCTATGGAGGATGATCGTAGCTGTAGACCCATTGTAGATATCCTCTAGTATTGTTACATAATGCTCATCTACACCCTGGTTCCGTAATGCCTGAATGACTGCTAGGGTTTCGACCGAGTCAAATGCTTTCTCATAATCTATGAAGGCTATATATAGGGGTTCAGTATACTCAGCACACTTCTCTATCACCTGATTGATCGTGTGAATATGGTCCATTGTTGAATAACCTTTACGGAACCCTGCTTGTTCTTTAGGCTGACTGAAATCTAAGGTTGCAGAAATTCGGTTAGCGATTACCTTGGTAAATACCTTGTAGACGACTGACAGTAAGCTGATCGGCCGGTAATTTTTCAAGTCCTTCATGTCGCCTTTCTTATGAATTAGGATGATGTTCGCGTTCTTCCAAGATTCCGGTACCATTGCGGTCATTAGGCATTGCGTATACAGGTTTGCCAGTTTTTCAAGGACAATTTCTCCGCCATCCTTCAAGAGGTCTGCTGTTATCTGATCCTCACCAGGTGCTTTGCCCCTGGCAAACTCTCAAGTTCTGTTATATCGGGGTCGGCGTCCCGCGAAATTAGGCCAATGCTTTGGAGTTCATCGGAGTTGGACACAGCAGATACTGCCGCCATACAGGATTCGGCCCGCAAAGACGCGTTCACAGCTATCTTGAGTGTTGTACTGCTCGAGAAGTAGCACCGGCTACAACCAGCGAGGTTCGCTGCGACATGCGCCTCCGACGCTGAGTTTTAGAGGGTGCAGGTTGTTGCGCTGTAACAAGCCTGTCCTCCCATGGAGGGATATGCTTCTTTACAAGCGGTGTGTCCGGCGGTGCAATATGGTCATCAGCGGTCGGTAACCGGTGCCCTTGCGGTGTGAGCTCGTGGCGATCGGAGACTCCTCGGGTCCGGGCAAGGACCCTTTCTTCGAGAGTAGGAAGGCCAGCATAGCAGTACAGCTCAATGACCTTCGTGTGTAGGGGAAGCCCCGTGATGACATGAAGGGCTGCCCTGTAAAGTGCCTCGAGCTGTTTCGTCTCACGTTTCGTGAGACGGAAGCACAGAGCCCTATAGCAGGCTTTGCTCACCAGAATGACTTGAACTAGTCGGCGGGCGATGTTTTGGGACGCTGCACCAAAGGTATTACAAATTCTTCAGATTAAGCTTAGCAGAGGAGTCCATTGCGCCTTCAACTGTTGAAGCCATTCTGAAGCTCCTCCGGACTCGTGGATTGTAATTTCCTGCACTCTGATCCACCCTTCTGGGACCCGCCGCAGTGTTTGACCTCCCATGGTGAGAGCATATAGGGCTTGCTCTTCTGGTCTACCTCTAATTATAATAAAGTTGCTTTTTGCCAAGGAAACCTCCATTCATGTAGCGGGGAAGAGACTGGTGAACGTATCAAGAGCTTCTTGCAGACTACGCACAGCGCTTTCTGTCAAAGAATAATCCCCAGCTTCGGTCCATATTGTGACATCACCGGCATATGCCGTGACGTGGACGCCGGGAATAGCTGCTACCCCTCGCACAAGCTTAGTCACGACCAAATTGATAAATTGCTGGAGATAGGATGGTCCCCTGTGGAACTCCTGAACGGTTGTCAAAGTGTAGAGTGTCGTGGCGTCCAGTGCGGATTTCAAAAGTCCGGTTAGCCAAGAAATTCCGAACAAAATTGTTCAGTATCTTGCCTGGGTAGGCGTCCGCCAGCGCTTCAAGTACAGCTACGTGAGTGACTGTACCATAAGCTTTGCGGAGATGCAACGCAACCATGACGTGCGGGTGCTTGTGATTTCTTTTCCGAAAAATACGACGTAGGAGAAACAGGGAATCATGCGTCCCCAGATTGTGCCGGAACCCAGTTTGACAGGGGTGGAAATACCCAGCTTCCTTGTCGAGGTGGTGATTCAGTTTGGTCACTGCCATCCGTTCTATTATGTTACAGAGGGTAGACGTAAGTGAGATAGGTCGAAGACCGTCCATATCTAACGGGTCTTTCCCTGGTTTTGGAATGGGAGCTATTGAAGCATGTTTTAGACCTGCCGGCACGTGTCCGCTGATCCAGATTTCGTTTATCTTCTCAAGAAGCTCCCCCCGTAAAGGCGCAGGAAGGTTCCAAAGCATTGTCCACGTGACGCCATCCTTCCCAGGTGCACTACGAACATTGATTTGCTCCAAAGCCGCCGTAAGTTCGGCAATAGTGAACAAAGACTCGAGAGGCTGTGAATCGTCCACCTCGAGAGGAGCTTATATATCTGGAGGAGGCAGGGTTACTGGTTGCGGGAAAAAGATAGAAGCCGATTCTCTTTCGAAGCGCTCCTGATCCATCCCGGTGCGGAGCATCACCGCTTGCACCGTTCCTTGGAGCTTACCGCGTCCACAAAGAGACCGGAACGTTGACCAAAGCTTTCCTGCTCCTGAATGTAGTGAAAAAGTTTCACAATACTTTTCCCAGCGCTGGCGAGCAAGTAGTTTTGCATGACGGCGGATCTTCGCGGTTTGTTGCCGTATTTTCATGAAGTCGTGGTACGTGCGGCCGCCGGCAATGGACGTCTCCTCCAGTTCATCCCTGTGCTTCCAAAGGTTGACCAGGTAACGATCCGGTGGTGGGGAGTCTCCTTCAACCTCTTAAATTCTAGTAGCGGCTTTTTCCGCACCCAGATTGCGATCTATTAATTTCGGGCAGGGTTTGTCTGGTCCGTCGTGTCCTGTCGGCTGGATAAGTAGGTCTCTGAAACGCTGCCAGTTCGTGTAGAGCACGTGTTTCCGACACTTTTTGTCTATAACAGAGAGCTGGATCCAGATGGGGTAATGGTCACTGCACCACGGTGTCGGCTCGCGAGACCAGGTGGCCACCCAAGTCAAGTGTGGAATGGTATCACGCTCACAGGAACGGTTGACAGGATGACCGCTGCTTGTCTTATAGGGGCTAGCACAGTGTTTTAGTTCTTTTTCGCTCCTTTGTGCCTTTCCCATGCTCAAAAACATTGTATGGGGACTTCCGTGCGTTAATTGTACGTTTAAGGCACATCAAAAAACAGCTGAGTCTTGGTAGAGTGCTCTAACGCCAAGAATAGTTATCTGTGATTGCAGTTCTGCGAGCTTCTTGGCCGTTTTCACATGATCGACGAAAGCAGCAGCATATCACCAATGTCACATCCTAATACGTCAGCACAAATTAGTTGTATTGTCCTGCTGTTTAGGCCTGATATTGGCACAGTGAGTGGTAGGTGTCCTTTATACAGCGCGAACAACAAACGCGTCTTTGTTTCTAATATATACGTCGTAGAACAATATGACTCTGGTATGTATTTACCCAAAACCTATCAATCAGTCATTCCTCGTTCAGGTTGAAAAAGTGCGGGAAGCTGTATTGGGATTCCAAGGCTGCGCGGAGGTAAATTCTGCCCTATCAACACCTATTGTGAGAACAAAAGAAGGTAATAAAACCACCAACAAATAAATGGGATGCTAATACAGAAAAAAAAATAAAATAGCACGTATGAAAAGAAACTCAGTGGAGCTTCTCAAAAGAAAAATAGGTTGGTCAGGTAGGGCTTACCGTGAGCAAATATGGCCGAAAAGCACTTTTATATCGCAAGACAAGGGAGATGGGGAAATTGAGGTGCTTAACAAGTGTTCTGTACAAATGCTGATAAAAATAAAACATTGAATGTTTTAGTTACCACACACTTAAGGTGTTATTTTCCTTTATTTTCTCTTTCGACTTCAACCAACAGCTCAGCAGTCGGAGGACGCATTTTTACAAGTATACAGGTTAGGGAGCTCACAAGCGATAGGAGGTGTTGTTGGAAGAGTGAGGTATACCTGATCAGGCCCTCTGATTTCGGTTTGTGCTAGAGCCCACAGGACCCATGTGGTATATGAAGCTGTTTAAATGAAGCGTTTTGCTTTGAATGTGGATTAGTATATTACCCCGTAACCGTGCTAGTCATGAAGGCTATTGGAATGTTTGCGAGTGCTGACCTTTTGACACGACCACGTAAAAATAATTTTCTTGCCGTTTGCTCATTACCGGCTGTAATTGTGCACTCGCCATCGTACTGGCTGCATCTGTTCTTTACAGCATATTCGAGCCTCTCTGTATTAAACTTCCGTATGTTACCTGTCTTACGGTTATAGAATAACTTCGATAGGGCTGCTAGTTCTATTTTGTCAGCTGAGGTGGAGATTGTCATAGTTTGTTGCTTCCTATCTAGCTCTTTGGTCTCCTGGGAAGGATTACCAGCTCCTTTCTAACCATCGTGCGCCGAGTTCTACAGCACGTTCTGGGATAATGCTTGTAAGATTGTCGCTGGCTACCTCTCTCGTAAACTCTGCATCCTCGGTAAGAGTTGAGTATTGGTTGTGCAGCACGATCCTGAACTTTTCAACATAATGCCTTACGGTTAGCTTTGTGTTCGCGTTTTTTTTTGTATAGCTTGTTACGGTGGCTCCTCAAAAGTAGCCTACTTCGAGATCTTACCATACCATGGTCCCTCCACCTGACCCTTCCGAACACCTCCACATCCTACAGGACGCCAGGGTTATCGCAAAAATGAAGTATATTTAATTTTTATGCTCCCAATTTCGGCTGCTCCAAGTCCATTTCCAGCTGTCTCGTGTGCAGAATGTTTATTATGGCTGTATTATTGCGTTCTGCGAACTCCACCGGTTGGTCTAAACTTCCATTTCAAAAGCCGAGACCATAGTTCCTAACTGCCTCGTATCCAGCCTAATTCTTGCAACTGTAGCATTGAGGTCTGCCTCAACTACGGTATACTCTGTTTTTACTTTAGCCATTGCCGATTGAACATCTTTAAAGAAGCGCTCAACAAGCTGGTCCTCTCGTCTAAATGTAGGCCCGTAGCCCTGTACCACCTTGAGTTCCTACCACTAATAAGGCCTTATTAAAAGCCCGGCTACCCTTTCGGTAATATTTCAGTATTCGTCTAGGTGGCCAGCTATGCTTTTCTTGACTAGAAATCCAACTCCCAGTTTTCCTGTGTCCACTATACCGCGGTAACATAGGATGTGTCCATTTGTCAGCACCCTAAAAGCTCAACCTCTCCTCTTCTCCTCACTAACCTTATTACGTCCCGTTAAATGTCCTCTATTACCCCGAACAACACCCCTAGTCTCGCTTCGCTAGATAAAGTTCTGGTTTTAAACGTTGTCTGTTTCAGATTACAATGACCGCCTATCAGACTACCGGGATTCTTAGCACACTCTGCTGCGTCACAGCTCTGACCGCCGCTAAGGTCAATTGTTTCGCAGCCACTGGAAACGGAGGGAAGTGGGAAATTACTGTTATTGGAAAGTGCTGTTAGTCGAAAAACATAAAATACTGTTAGTAGCCGCTGGGGTGAATTCAATACATGCATCTAGAAACAGACTTTAGCCATTCATATGGGACACAAAAATGTGAGACCAGAAAACGCCAACTTGTTTTTATGGCGCAAGTCATTTAACGTAAAAGAAAAGAAAATGGATCTTGGGGCAGCGGTTGACGCTTGAAATAAGGATTTGTGATGCATGATTGCTTGAGTTTTGTTGATTAAATTTCTATGCAACTTTTTTTGCATTCTTGCTGATCACTATGTCCTGGCTATGAAATGTAAAGGATAGGCGACACAAATTAAGGACAAAAATGTAGCAGAGCTCGTGCTATAAAATGTTCGCTTTCAGGCTTGTTTCGGACACTTCTTTCTTCAACAAATATATTTTTAGGAGAACCCTCCTAAATAATATAAATTCCGGACGTCAAACACGCCAGGTAAAGGGCACGTAAATGCTTTCTATGTGGAATTGACAAACATAGAACGAAAAAAAAAACAACTCAAAGAAGGAAGTGTTGGACAAACAGGCAAAAGAACGCCAACTGAACCCAAGTCTTCACGTAAGCAATTTTTCAGAAGGAATGTGTGTCGATGTTCAATATAAATTATTTTCTGAAAACAAAAATTAAATCAAGCAAATAAAATATTTATAGAGCCACCTATTTTTTCCTACATGAAAATAGTCCCTCAATTTCTACCTTCGTGCACACCGCAAAAGACGGTATTTTCAAACTTAAACGGCTAGACTTGTGCTACTCTGTTGCTTAGGGTTGTTTTTTTCTATGGTGAGTATACAAAGTGATTTTTATATGCGAAATAATTTTTGCACTTGTAAATTACCCGTTGATATACGAACTACTATTCTTCTTTGTAATCTTGACGATAATTGTGGCTGAAAAACTGGTGTGACAAAACTACGTAATGACACCTTCTTGATTTTGAAATGAATGTGAGTCAGTGTTACGGTGAGAATTGATGCCCCAAAAAGGTTATGCAGGATTGACATGTTTATAACTAGGTAATACTGTTTATTTAGAGTAAAAACGCATAAAAATTATTTAAGCTGTGTTGAGACACCCTAGAAAAGATTTTGAAACTAAGCTTTTACTAAAATATTGTGATGGAGAATCACATCTTGGCAACTGTAGGCCTGACATACGTCACATAATAATTGCTTTCTGCGTGCACACTCCTAAATTAGTTCGTTTTTGAAGTGCATCTTTTTCAAAACAACGTGGACGAAATCGTAGTTTTGATGGAAGAAGATATTTTCTTTTAGAAGGAAACGAGTAACTTGTTTAATATGCCCTTACACGATAAGGTATTCTCATCTTTTTCTAGTTGCTTTGCTTTAGTTCTTACCTACTGACAATAGTTTTTCAAACATGTATATTTTTACACAGAAAGCTTTTCCAATTTTTTGATTGTGTTACGATTGCATGTATCTGTTTTATTGCAGCGAACGCGTCATCTGATGTTTTGATAGGTATGCTTTCTTGAACTAATCACTTTACACACAAACATTTCGACGTACCGGAAGTACCACAAATTTTTGTAATTAGTAAAACGTCGAGCTTGAATCTATCCTGCACTAATGAGGAAAAAGATCGTGGTGCCAGTAAAATATGAACGCAAAACGGCTAGTACATTGTCTTGTGAAACGCACAACCTACATCAGGGATCAGTTGCCTAAGAACCACTTCTCTTTTTGCTTCGGTCACATGGGCCGACAATCACCGTAATTCAAACCTCTTGTTCATTTTCTCATTACACAAAGATGTTAGCGATTACTGTAGATACATTCATCAATACGGATTCACCTATTTGCTAACAATTAGTATTTTGTTAGGGAACAGGACGGATACTAATATTTTTTCCAAGCATCAGCTGCAGAACGTTTTTTGGTAAAATATATGTGGTGTTAGGAAGTAATACCTCAAAACCTACAACGTAGGGGCAGCTAAAGAGACATCCCGTATATATTTATTCAATCACCGATACTTCCCGGGATGATAGTAACTCTCATTTCTGCAAAAGGCGCTTGGGACGCGCAAGAAAATTCCTCAAACTTGATCTTTTACTCCTCGAACTTCGCGATTGCTGCGCCGCCTGGCGCCACTTCTTCTCGTGGTTGACAGGGTGACCGCTGCGTGACTTATAAGGGCGCGCACAGTGTTTTTGTTCTTTTTCGCTCCTTTTTGCCTTTCCCACGCTCAAAAACATCGTACGTGGACTTCCGTGGGGTAATTGTACGTTTAAGGCACATCAAACAACAGCTGCGTCTTGGTAGAGTGCTCGAAAGCCAAGACCAGTCATCTGTTTATGCGGTTCTGCGCGCTTCTTGGCCGTTATCACACGATCGACGAAAGCAGCAGCATATCACCAATGTCACCTCCGAATACGACAGCACAAATTAGTTGTATTGTCGCACTGTTTAGGCTTCATATTGGCGCAGTGAGAGGTCGGTGTCCTTTATACAGTGCGGAACACAAAGAGGGCTTTGTGTCTAAAAGTACGTCGTAGAAAAATATGACTCAATAACACGTAGTTTTTGTGGGAAGAAAAGATTCGGGAAATTATAAAAGGATCTCAAGGCTGCGCGGCGGTAAATTGAGCCCACTCAAGACCCATTGTGAGAACAAAGAAAGGACATACAACCAGCAAAAAATAAATGGGCTCTCACTCCATAAAAAAAACAAAATAGCTCGTATAGAAAAGAAAGAAACTCAGTGCAGCTTCTGAAAAGATAAAGAGGTTGGTCTGGTAGGGCTTACCTCGACCAACTATGGCCGAAAAGCACTTATATACCGCAAGACATGGGGGATGGGGAAAGTGAGGTGCTTAACAATTGTTCTGTACAAATGCTGATAGAAATAAAGCATTGAATGTTTTAGTTATCACACACTTAAACTGTTAGTGTCGTTTCAGGTTGTCTTTCGACTTCAACGAACAGCTAATCTGTCGGCGGACGCATTTTCAGAAATATACAGGTTAGGTAGCTCAGAAGCGGTAGGAGGTGTTGTCGGAAAAGTAATGTATACCTGATAAGACTCTCTGATTTTGGTTTGAGCTAGATCCCACAGAACCCATGTGGCATATGAAGCTGTTTTAAAAAGCGTTTACTTTGGATGTGGATTAGTATATTACCCCGTAACCGCGCTACTCATTAAGGCTATTAGAATGTTTGCGAGTGCTGACCTCTTGAAACTATGACGCCGAAATAATTTTCTTGTCGTGTGCTGATTACCGGTTGTAATTTTGCACTATCAATTGTACAGGATGCATCTCTTCTTTACACCATCTTCGAGCCTCTCCCTACTAAAATTCCTGATGTCACCTGTTTTACGGTTATTGATTAACTTCGGAAGGTCAGCTAGTTCTATTCTGTCAGCTGAGGTGGAGAGTGTCATAATTTGTTGTTTCCTATCTAGCTCTTTCGTCTCCTGAGAAAGATTACCAGCTCCTTTCTAACAATCGTGCCCCGACTTCTACTGCACACTCCGTGATAATGCTTGTAAGACTGTCGCTGGCTACCTCTGTCCTAAACTCTGCTTCCTCGGTAAGATTTCAGTATCGGTTGTGCAGCGCGATCCTGAATTTTTTGAAACATTACGCCTTAGTGTTAGCTTTGTGATCGCGTTTTTTGTATAGCTTGTTACGGTGCTTCCTCAAACGTAGCCTACTTCGAGATGTTCCCATACAATGGTCCCTCCACCTGACCCTTCCGAACACTTCCACATCCTGTACGACGCGAGGGTTATCGCATATGTGAAGTCTTATTTTTATGCTCCCAATTTCGGCTGCTCCAAGTCCACTTCCAGCTCTCTCGTGTGCAGAAAGTTCATTAAGGCTACAATATTGCGTTCTGCGAACTCCACCAGTAGGTCTAAACTCCTATTGCTAAAGCTGAGACCATAGTTTCTAACTGCCTCGTATCCGGCCTGATTCTTGCCTACTTTAGCATTGAGGTCTGCAATAACTACGGTATAGTCTGTTTTTACTTTAGCCATTGACAATTGAACATCTTTATAGGAGCGTTCAACTAGCTGGTCGTCGTGGCTGAACGTAGGCCCGTCGCCATGTACCACCTTGATTTCGTACCGCTGATTAGGCCTAATTACAAGACCGGCTATGCTTTCAGTAACAATTCAATATTTGTCTATGTTGCCAGCTATGCTTTTCTTGACTAGAAATCCCACTCCCAGTTTTCTGCTGTCCACTATACCACGGTAACTTAGGATCTGTCTATTTTTCACTATCGTAAAAGCTTACAACTGTCCTCCTGGCCTCTCTAAGCCCTATTACATCCTATGTAATGGCCTCTAATTCCCCGAACAACGCCCCTATACTCGCTTCGCTAGATAAAGTTATCCTTTTAAACGTTGTCACTTTAAGATTACAATGGCCGCCTGTCCGGCTACCGGGATTCTTTGTGCACTCTCCTGCGTCACAGCTCTGACCGCCGCCGTGGTCAATTGTTTCGCAGCCACTGAAAACTGAGGGCAGTGGGAGAATACTCCTATTGAAAAATACTGTTAGTGACAACTGGTTTGAATTGAAAACATGCATCCACAAACTAACTTTAGCCATGCAAATAGGACACAAAAATGTGAGTCCAGAAAACGCCACTTTGTTTTTTATGGGGCAAGTCATTTCACGTAAAAGAAAGGAAAAGGGATCTTGGGCCCGCGGTTGACGCTTGAAATTAGCATTTGTGATGCAGGGTTGCTTGAGTTTTGTTCACTAGATTTCCATGAAACATATTTATTGCATGCTTGCTGATCACTATCTCCTGGCCGTGAAATGTGAAGGATAGGCGATACAAATTAAGGAAAAAATGTAGCAGAGCTTGTTCTACAGAATGTCCGCTTTCATGCGTGTTTCGTCCGCTTGTTTCTTCAACAATGATAATTTTAGAAGAAACCACCTGATAATTATAAATTTCGGACGTCAAACACGCCAGGTAAAAGGCAAGTAAATGCTCTCTATGCGGAATCAACAAACATAGAACGAAAAAAACAACTCAGAGAAGGAAGTGTTGGACAAGCAGGAAAAAGAACGCCATGTGACCCCAAGTCTTCACATAAGCAATTTATCAGAAGGAATGTGTGTCGATATTCGAAAAAAATGATTTTTGGAGGTTAAAAAAAATTAAAAGCAAGCAAAGAAAATATTTATAAAGCCACCTATTTTTGCCCGCATGAACACAGTCCCTCAATTTCTACCCGCGTGCACACCGCGAAAGATCGGAATTAACAAACTTAAATAGCTGGACTTGTGCTACTCTGTTGCTTAGGGTTGTTTTGTATCTATGGTGAGTATGCAAAGTGACTTTTTATGCGAATTTATATTTGCACATATAAATTAGCCGTTGATATACGATCTAGTTTTCTTCTTTGTAATCTTGACGGTAATTCTGGCTGGGAATCTCCTGTGGCAAAACTACCTAATGACACCTCCTTGTTTTCGAAAGGAATGTGAGTCAGCGTTACAGCGAGAATTGATTCCCCAAAACTTTTATGCAGGTTTGCCAAATTTATAACAAAATTATAGTATTTATTCAGAGTATACACGGATGAAAATATTATAGCTGTGTCCAGACACACGAGAAATGATTTTGAAAGTTAACTTTTACTAAAACATTGTGATGGAGAATCACATTTTGGAAACTTTAGGCCTTAAAAACGTCACGCTAAAAACTGTTTTCTGGGTGCACACTCGTAAACTTAGTTCGTTGTTGTACATCTTTTCCGAAACAACATGGATGAAATCGTAGTTTTTATGATAGAAGATATTTCCCTTAGAAAAACGGCCTGACAAGTTTATTAGTTCTCGTACCAGACAAGGTTTTCTCAGCATTTTCTAGTTGCTTTGCTTTAGTTCTTTGAATACTGATAATAGTTTTTCAAACTTGTATATATTAGGTACAAGGCTTTTTCAAGCTTTGGATTGTGTTACGATTGCATGTATCTTTTTTATTGCAGTTAACGCGTCTTCTAATGTTTTGGCCGGTAAGCTTTCTTGAACTAATCACTTTTACACGCAAACCTTTCGACGTACCGAGAAGTACTATACATACTTGTAATTAGCAAAAAGTCTAGCTTAAATCTATAGTGCACTAATGATGAAAAAGATCGTGGTGGTAGTAAAATATGAACGCAAAATGCCTAATGCATTGTCTTGTGAAACGCACCATCTACATCAGGGATTAGTTGCCTTAGAACCGCCTCTCCTTTTGCTTCGGCCACACGTGCCGACAATGACCGTAATTTACACCTGTTGTTCATTTTCTCGTTACAAACAAAATGTTAGCGATTACTGTAGATACATTCTCCAATAAGGATTCAACTATTTATGAACAATAATTAATTTCTCAGAGCGCGCCGGTTACTAATATTCTTTTCTAAGAATCAGCTTGCAGAACGTTTTTTCATAAAATAAATGTGGTGTTAGGAAGTAAACCCTCAAAATCTACCACGTAGGGTAGCTAAAGAGACGTACCGTATATATTTATTCAATCACCGATACTTCCCGGGATAATAGCCATCCTCTTTTATGCAATAGGCGCTTGTTATACGCAAAAAATTCTGCAAACTTAATCCTAAACTCCTCGAACTTCGTGAGTACTGTGCCGCTTGGCGCCACTTCTCGTGGTTGACAGGATGACCGCTGCGTGTCTGATAGGGGCTCGCACAGTTTTAAATGCAGAGCATTCCTTAGCCGCGCTTCTTCCTGCGTCGGACGGTGTCAACAGCTACGCGTCCGCAGCAGGTGCGCCTCTCCTTCCCTCCTCTCTCTCAACAGCAGCTGGCGCGCGCATGCGTCGTAGTCAGCCCGTTCGCTCCGTCGCGGTGTCGGCGTAACAGATGCGTGATAGCAGCGCGGTGGGGCGTGGAAGGCGCGCGCTGCTTGCGCATGCGCGCTCTACCCCGTACTGCTCTACCTCTACTGCGCGCGCTGCAAATATAGCGGCTAGCGGTCGCTCGTGTTTCAGTCACTGCGTTGCTCCTTCCTTCCTTGCTTGACGCTCGTGGCCACGTTTACTCGTGTCTGCTACTCCAGCATCACGGAAGAAGCGATGGAAGCAACACTGCCTTCAATTAGTTCTGAGGCCCCAATGCTCTGCATTTACTTGTATTCCCCTCGCGGGAAGGTGCGGGAATTTTTTTTGTTCTTTTTTGCTTCTTTGTGCCTTTCCGGCGCTCAAAAACATCTTACGGGGTCTTCCGTGGGCAAGTTGTACGTTTAAGGCACATCACAAAACAGCTGCTTCTTGGTAGAGTGCTCGAACGCCAAGAATAGTTATCTGTTAATACGATTCTGCGCGTTTTGTGGCCGTTCTTACAGGATTAACGAAAGCAGCAGCATATCACCAAGGTCACCTCCGAATACGTCAGCGCAAATTAGTGGTATTGTCGTGCTGTTAGGCCTGATATTGGCACAGTGAGAGGATGGTGTCCTTTTTACAGCGCGGACAACAAACGCGGCTTTGTTTTTAATATGGAAGTTTTAGAAAAATATGACTCTGTGTTGTATTTACCCAAAACCTATCAATAACTCGTACCTTTTTTGGGAAGAAAAGGTGCGGTAAAATGTAATGGGATTGTAAGGCTGCGCGGCGGGAAATTGAGACCACTCAAAACCTATGGCGAGAACAAAGGAAGGTAATACAACCCCCGAAAAATAGTTGGGCTGCCACTACAGAAAAAAAAAACAAATGAGCTTGTATGGAAATAAATAAACTCCGTGCAGCTTCTGAAAAGATAAAGCCTTTGGTCTCGTAGGGCTTACATTGACCAACTATGTGCGAAAAGCACTTTTATATATCAAGGTGCTTAACAATTGCCCAAGCAGGACAAGCATGTACGGCTAAGCATAGGCTGTCCATCTCTGGCCGGGTAATTTATGCTCGGCCGTTGCTCCGTCAGAGAGTAAATCCCGTACTAAAAGTGGGCCTTGGCCTTATGCTGAATGTTCTCTGTTGTAAGCTGAACAGCTGCTCACCTTTGACCAAAGCATAGCTAAGGGGCCACCAACCTCCCTTGGGCCGCCAGACTTTGCAGTCGTCTTGCCGTTCTTATATTGGCCGGCGGCCGTTTATTCTTTAACAACCCACGGCCGTTCAACTTTTACAGACGACAGCTATTCATCTTTGCTTGGGGGCCAGCTGTAAAACCAGAGCAGCTCAGCCATGGTTGAACTTTAGCCATGCAACATACTCGTCGGGCCGTTCCGCTGCAGTATGCATATTAAATGTTGCGCTGCAGCTTTAATCCAGCCCTGGAATGAGTATAGTCGAGCTGTTTCTACAGCCAAGGGCAGAATTTATAACCTCGTAGCAGCAATCATTCGTGCTTTTAAATAAACAATAAATTCAGCAACTGACAAAGACTGTGTATCACAAAATGCTGTTCAGATTTATTTTCACAATTGCTATTCCTAAAGTGATGCTGCATCCATTTGATGCAACCGCTACTGCGGTCATGGACAGAGTTCAAACGGAAACCACAGCTGCCATGCTCACGAGCACCTGCAGCACAAAACAAAAAGAAAAAAGGACAAGTTACAACTCTGCACAGCTCCCACTGTCACCAAACTAGAAAGGCAGTTCGAAGCACCTACAGATATTTATACTGCTAATGTGCAATGTATCTTGCTTTAAAGCGACCCTACAACACTCTTGGAGCAGTGGAAGCAAACTTTGCACGACGTTTAGGCTAAACTGCCAGGAACACCTGGGCCAAATATTACACGTGCACATGAAGCGGTAGGCGCGCAAATCACTGTGAAAGACGCGGAAAAACCAACCATAATCTCTTCAATTTTGCTCATTATACACCAGTGATGGCCTAAAGAACGTCAATACGGCCATGGCTGTGCTATTTGCTGTGGCTGGATAACTTCACGGCTTATTTCTTGCTTTTCCCGTTCGTCGGCGCTGTGTACCAACCTCTTCTAAGAGTGAACCTGTACGCAGACTTTTTGGGGTTCTGTTGTGTTTTGAGTGCGCAAGGAGTTTAGTGACCGACTAAATAGTCCCCGTTCAACGAGATCACTCTACAACAAATGTTCATTACTGTGAAAACGCCCTACCAGACTGAGCACGCGCTTGCGACTCAGGCAGCGATGGCTGCTTTTTTGTGGCACCAGACTGGAAATAGACCCCTCCACGTTGCGGAAAAAAGAAAAAAAACTCCACGGCCTGTGATATAGCGAAGGCACCCAAACAGAACACCGTGAGCCGCACAACTTTCACGCATTCAGCCGAGGTGCTCCTGAACTATAAATTGGGGAAAGAAAAGAAATAGAAAAAAAAACAGAACCCGAGAAAGGATTAGGAAAGGTTTTCAGTCAGAAATCAGAGAAAAATGAAAATAGAAAAACCCTTTTATTGCAAAGCTCAGACTTTCAAACTATTACATTGTTTCCTTTTTTTTCCCAAGGGAATTTTTATGTGCGAAAAGTTGAGCAGTCGCATATTGTATTTTGCCTTGTTCAAAGTGGCCCAGCTATCGAAGTCACAGGAGATGGCGGTGAACCTACCCAGCAGACAGGACTTTGAAAAAATGGGAGCTTAGATTTACGCGAAGACAACCATTACAGTGAGGTTATGCGCCCAGGGGGACATATATATAGGCGGTAAATATTGATTTCGGAGGCTTAATTAACTAAAATTGACTAATTAACTTTTTAGTGGCTAAAGTAACCAGACATATTGGGAAGTAAGACACAATCATGTTTCTGTGCAGTTTCAATTGGCAGAATTCTTCTGGTGCATCCGTAGTCCGAAATATCAAACGGCGAAGTTTATTTGCCGTTCGCATGATTACGCATGCACGACAGTCTGCACCGGCGCTAAGGTCCTCCCTTCTGTGACGTGCCTGCTGTGTACGGTGTTTAGTTCAACGAAGTGGTGGAGGCCCAGCAAAAAGTGATAACTGGCACCCATTGATTCTTGGCTGTGAGTATGCAATCTGCAATACTCGGAACCGCTATAGAAACACAGAGCAAAAGGGAGGAGCTATGCGCCGTTCTTAAATTCTAGCATACGTAACCATGCGAACGGCAATTAAACTTCGCCGTTTCATATCTCGGACTACGCCTGCGCTAGAAGAACTCTGCCAATTGAAACTGCGTAGAAACACGATTGCGTATAACTTTCTAATAGAAACATTCCTGGTTAGTGCAGCCACTAAAATGTAATTAATCAATTTTAGGTAATACAACCACCTACATCAATCATTACCTCCTAATTATGTGTCCTCCTGGGAGCATAACTTCACTGTAGAGGAAGTCTTCGCGTAAATCTAAGCGCCTATTTAAAAAAAAACATGTCCACTTAACTTTGACCACCCTGTATACAGAGAGCTCGTGTGATAAAAACCTGCATACGGTACAAAACACCTCCATTCCTCACGTTGTCATCAAGAGCACCGGCAAATATTTCAGACTTTCTAGCACCCTCCACTGCGCCTACCACCTGTCCGTCAGCAACGCTAGCCATATCGTGCGTCGTCAGCATCAGTAAATTGAATTTAGCTTCCGGGAACCACACCGTGAGACTGAAGCAGAAGCGGGAAATCGAGCCGTACCACGTTTGTGCACCGAAATTTAGTTCCGCGAGAAAATGCCTAAGCAAAAATGAACTTACCAAACTTTCTTTGTCCGGGCACTGGAAAACGCCGCCGTTCGCCGATCGTTTGCCGCAGCATTTCAGCTGCAGCAAAGACAAGCAAGATATCTACAAAGCGCGAACACATGTCACAACACAAGACTGAAAATGTGCCTTTCCAAATATACCACTAAGAAGACATTGTTTTGTCTTAACTATCGATTATCTTTGATTGAGCGTATTCGGTTAATATGTTTGCGTCCTCGTTCAATTGTCCATGAGTGCACAAGTATATACAGAACACTGTTCGGTGGCTGGGTGCGTGTCCACGCATGACCTTTGCAATTCCGGTGATTGGGCGTGGACGGTGCTAGACCTGCGACAGACGTCAGCCGTTCACCTTTCGAAAAGCTGGAGCGTGCAGATTTATAAGCGGGCCGGATAACGTACGTTTCCAAAACAACTTTTGAACAACGGGTGCCTACGAAACACGACTACTCTAGAAGTGGACAACAGCCATTTGTCATGTGTTTCCATGCAAGCGGAAACAAACCAGTCGCCGGGTGGCCGTGCACAAGCTGATCATCTTTTGTAAACCCGCTTTGAAGCAACAAGCGAGTACTCGGCTGCGGGAAACCTGCCCCCTGTCTTTTGATTGAACGTTGCTGAAGCAAATGCCGTTCATCACCGGTGGTTGATCCCCCAGATAACTTCTAAGTAGCTTTCGCCGAGGGGAAACCGTGTTGACGGTTAACGAGCGAAAGCTGACCAGCTTAAAAACATTGCCTGCCGGAAACGTGCGCAGGGGATGGTGGCCATATTCAAACCGTTTATCTTATGTTCATCGCTTGCCAGTTTGTTGCCAATGGCCGAGCAGTCCAAGAACAGCCGTAGGTTGGCCGGTCAAAAATCGAACTTGCTGTGCTGCCTGGGTGTTCTGTACAAATTCTGATCAAAAAAAAGCATTGAATGTTTTAGTTATCACACACTCAAGCTGTGAGTTTCCTTTCATTTTTCCTTTTGACTTCAACGAAAAGCTCATCAGTCGGCGGACGCATTTTTAGAAGTAGACAGGTTAAGGAGCTCACAAGCGATCGGAGGTGTTGTCGGAAGAGTGAGGTATACCTTATAGGCCCCTTGGATTTCTGTTTGTGCCAGATTCTACAGGACCCATGTGTCAAATGAAGCTGTTTTGAAGACGCGTTTAGCTTTGGATGTGAATTACTATATAAGTCCTTACCCGCGCTACTTGTGGAGCCTTTTTGAATGTTTGCGAGTGCTTACCTCTTGACACGACGACGCCGAAATGGTTTTCTTGTCGTGTGCTGATTACCGGATATATTTGCGCACTATGCATCGTACTGGCTGCATCTGTTCTTTAAAGCATATTCGATCCTCTCCCTATTAAACTTCCTTATGTCACCTGTCTTACGGTTATTAATTAACTTCGAAAGGTTCGCTAGTTCTATTCTGTCAGCTGAGGTGGAGATTGTCATAGTTTGTTGTTTTCCATCTAGCTCTTCCGTCTCCTGGGAAAGATTACCAGATCCTTTCTAACCATCGTGCCACGACCTCTACTGCACACTCCGTGATAATGCTTGTACGATTGTCGCTGGCTACCTCTGTCGTAAACTCTGCTTCCTCGGTAAGAGTTGAGTATCGGTTGCTCAGCGCGATCCCCAATTTTTTTAACTTTACCCTTTACTGTTAGCTTATTGATCGCCTTCTTTCGTACCAGCTTGTTACCGTGCCTCTTCAAATGTAGCCTACTTCGAGGTCTTACCATACGGTGGTCCCTCCACCTTAACCTTCAGAGCACACACACATCCTGCGCGACGCCAGGGTTATCGCAAATATGAAGTCTATTTCATTTTATGCTACCAATTTCGGCTGCTCCACGTCCACTTCCAGGTCTCTCGTTTGCAGAAGGTGTTATTATGGCTAGATTATTGCGTTCTGCGAAACGAACCGGTAGGTCTCCCCTCCTATTTTTAAAGCCGAGACCATAGTTCCCAACTGCCCCGTATCCGGTCTGTTTCTTCCCTACTTCAGCATTGAGGTCTGTCATAACTATGGTATAGTCTGTTTTTACTTTCGCAATTGCCAATCGAACATCTTTATAGAAGCCTTCTACTAGCTGGTCGTCGTGGCTGGATGTAGGCCCGTAGACCTGTACCACCTTGAGTTCGTAGAGCTAATTATGCCTAACTACAACACAGGCTACCCTTTCGGTAATAATTCAGTAATCGTCTATGTAGCAAGCTGTGCTTTTTTTGACAAGGAATCCAACTCCAAGTTTCTTCTGTCCACTATACCACGCTGACTTAGGATGTGTCTAAGTTTCAGCACCGTAAAAGCTAAACATGTCCTCCTGGCCTCACTAAGCCCTATTACGCCCCATTTAATGTACTGTAATTCTCCGAACACCACCCCTACACTCGATTCGCTAGATGAAGTTCTCGTTTTAAACATTGTCTGCTTCAGATTACAATGGCCACCTGTCAGGCTCCCGGGTTTCTTAGCACACTATGCTGGGTCACAGCTCTGACCACCGCCATGGTCAGTTGTTTCGCAGTCACTGGAAACTGAAGGCAGTGTGTTAATTGCCATATTTTTGGCAGTTTGTGGCCATTACTACACCAGGGGGGCCAATCCTGCTCTGGTGCGGGAATGCGTTACCGGAATGGTTGTCTGGGTAATGCCGCACCCCAAGCCTCATTCTGCATTTCCGCCAACACGTGGATTCTTTTGAGCTGGTGCGAATTTTCCAGCACCGTCATTCGAACCACGGTCCCTCTGCACTCGAGGCGGATGCTCTATCTCTACGCCACCACGGCAATGCCGATGCAATGTTTATGTTGCAATTTAAATCTGTCGGTTTCATCACACTGCACGGTGAAAATTCCTCGAAATGTGGGCTAATGTACCTTACCGGTGGGGGGGGGAACGTGCGAGGTTTGCTTTTATAAAGATTCAATTAGCTTGTTTTTAATAATAGTGACAGCGCTAGAATTTTCATATTTTGTGTATCCTTCTGGTGGAATCTGCAGGTTTTTATTTCTGCGTGTTACAGTTAAATTGCGCCAGTGAAGTCAATTGATGCTTCTTGTTTTAACTTGTTCATTGCGTTCAGCCGGTAGGTATACAAAGTAAAACGTCTGGATTGCAACTATAGTGCTGTTCTATAGTTTCTTTAGTGCACTATTTTCTATAGTGCTATAGTTTCTATAGTTTCTGTAGCTATATTCTAGAGTTTCAACAGTGCTCTTTTTTTCTATAGTTTTCAATAGTTTTTTTAGTGCTCTCTGGCCTGGGAGTTTCTATTTTCAAAAGACGTTACATATCATAGGAGGAAGGTTATTATAAGCCTTGCAGTAAGAATTGCGTTTACAGCTACATTGGATCGGCACCTGTAGAAAGAAATATATATTTCAAGGTTGCTTAGCTAAACGCAGGTAAGGGTGCGTGAAGTTCATTCCTGGTCATTAAGCACTGCCCAATACCACCAGAATAGGGAGGCGTGTTTTTTTTGCATGTACCACTTCGGTTGGCGTAAGCCTTTACAGCGATTGGACTAATGAAACAGGTTTTTTTACCCTCATTGTGTTCGCATTTTGCGCGTTATTAATTCCTGTTTACAAAGCTTGTACAGTTTACAAAGTTTATGCAGTTCACAAAGCGTGTACAAACGCAGCACTGGTGGTATCGGCTGCTCTGTGTGTGCACTAGGTTGGTGGAAAAGCAGCAATATCCGAATGGGCACCGGAGGCACGGGGCTTACCCTAACATTACAATACCTGTTAAAAAAATGCCCACCGAAGTTGTACATTATTGGCTTTTTTAGTTGGTCGTGCTTGACAATCTTAAACATAAGAATGTCAATTCAGCCGTAAATATTTGTTCAGGCGTACAGTTACGCACCTAAAAATTTGAATCATTATGACGTGCTAGCAAAAGCATGCGGTACCTATGCCTAACTGCCGACAATGTCGACTAGACGAGTACAAAATACCTAACGTTAGACCGTTGCTTGACACCATCATTTCTTGTCGTTTTGCGAATAAACGATTCCGGCGCACATACGACATAAAAACAAGAAAGTGCGGAGGTATTAAAAATATAATAGGCAACCTGGGCGTCCACATAGGAGGTCCAAAAAACAGACTTGAAAAAGTTCCTGGAAACAGGTGCAATTTTCGCCCTCACAACATTTTGCTTTAGCCCGCAGACAAGGTTGAATGCACTTACGATTTTTCAATTTCTGCTAAGGGATGTTGTGCTAAAATGCAAAAAGAGTTGTAATAGTTAACATAGGGCCGACCATAAGAACGTCCCCTTCGGCAATTAAAAATATCTTAAAAGTAAAACGTAATTTAGAAAAAAATGTTTTCTTTGAAGCAGTTTCTAAATAGAAGCGTGCAAACAACATTTTATACCAAAAATATTTGTCGGTTTTTCATTTCCTAAAATATATTCAGCGTTAAGCCTAGGATAAATCCTACCAGACGCAAATTCTTCCCAGTGCCACAGTATTGCAATACCATGCTACTTGCCGTTAAACAAAAAATTTCCTAAAACCATCTTCATTTGAGAAAGGTGATTGGCTAGTGTGTTTTTAGTTACACCAAGTCGAACAAAACCGGTAACACAGGCAACGAAGCTGTCGTAAAGGAAAAACAAGTTTATAAACGCGACCTTGTGCTCGTTTAACAACTCAAAGAATACACATGCGGCGAAGCAGCAGTCAACAAAGTGACATGCTCAAGCGAGCGTCGGCGATTCGAATGCCGCTGCGTCTAATCTTCAGGGTATTATCTTTCGGCGCGAGTGTTTCTGTAACCGTCGATTCACATCGAGAACAATGTAGATCAAAGAAGAATATTCTGGGCTAGTAACATTAGGGCGAGACAGTCTGCTTATCTAAATGAGATACCCCGTGCGGAATAAAAATAAAGAAAGCAGCGTGTCGAGTGCCATCCAGCGACATTCGAATATTCAAGACTACGCTTGCAGCCACATCGACGTCTTCCGTTGTAGTGTAAAGGATCGTCTTAGGTTCTTGATCCCAATGGTGGTGGTTTCAGATCGACCTCCGTTTCTTTCATCTTAAATTGAACTATAATTGTTATGCCTCAGGTAGGTGTTGGTGTTGCAAATGATTTTTTGTGTGCGTTAGGTCCCGTTAGGTTATGTTTAAGGTTACGTTGCCAAAGTTTACGTTATCAAGAGCGATGTAGTGCAAGTCGCGGAAATTTTGTTACAAAACGCGCTTACGTCGATATAGTGGCGTGCTTATAATGCCGTCGCACTGCACTCTAGGCACGGCCAATAAAGAATGGAAGAGGCGCTTCACTTGGGACACAGATAACAGAGCCGGGCGTGGCCGGGCAGTAAACACAAACCAGAAATAAACAAACCAACCCATACATGGTTTGCAGAAATATGTGCGTAATATACAAAGCAAAAAATACAGTTGAATTGAAATACAACTATATGGATATTTTTTCAGTTATTCTATTGTCACATAATGGAGACGTGCCTTTCTTCAGAAACATGGCTAAGAATCAGCTCAATGTTACTAATTTGTGAATATGCTGTGTTTGGAAATAATTGCGATGCTGTGAGTGTATATTACAAGTTTTATCTAGGTCAGGTTGGAATAAAATATGTTGATTCGCAACCAGTTCGAACCGTATAAATTAAGGGGGAATTGATAGTTGATTACATCTTCTTTAAGATACTTCCTGACGGCAATAATGAATAAACTATAACGACAACATCACTGCTGTCAATTTAGGTGAGCAGAACAGTCATTATAGTTCCCCTTTCAATAAGTGATTGCTCTAAAGATTAGAAAGATTGTATCTGTGTGTCACTTACACATGATGCAGTTTCCCATCGTTGTCAAGGTAGTGTAATATTTAAATCTTGTGGTTGAATAAGCGTTCAGGATGTTGGTAACTAGAAACCATGTTTGTGATAAGTATGTACTACTTGGCTGACTGCTTTTTGCTTTTTGTTTTGCTCCCGTCAAAGATGTGGGGGTATTTAATTTGTAAGAAGGCGTTGTTAAATTTTCCTAATGTTATACATGTTTTATTGGGATTTGTAAAAAGCTACACTCACTACCTGGCAGAGTTTTTTGAACGTTGTATATAAGCGGCTGTCTTATATCGTGTAGCCATACGTTTCTTGCTGTGGGTCTTGAGTTTCCAGCCATAAAAAAGGCTTTTCTCAATTTTATTTTTGTGCGCCCTAGTGCTGTATTTTAATTCAGACTGCGTTACCTAACCTTGCTATTCTGAAAGCGTGCTTATAGATGCCCAAGAAGACTATTCGGATTGGGTGGTTTTTATAGATTTATTCATTTTCTCAGACTCATTGCATTCGCTAAGACTGTAGACTTTCTTTTTTTAGCTTGTATTCCGCGCAGTTGAGAGCCGATATTTTTGAATATCAGATTTTGCATTATTAGGGTTAAGTGTTGAGAGAAGCGAGTGGCTTCTAATGTCTGTTTCCCAACAACTGTGCCAATCTAGTGCTGGTGGTTCGTAGACTTTGGAAGTCAAAAACTAATATTTAGGTTATATACCAGTGCCGACATGAATTCAACAGTAGAGGTCGTGAAGACTGTCACTTCTACAGATTAGTTTCTTTAAAATGACCGTTTTCTGTCGTATTCTTAGAAAAGCTGTGAAAAAAAATGTCGAATGGTTACATTACCACAATATGTTGCCAGTTTTTGCATCATGAAGACAATGTGTTCAAATGTATCTGCTGAGGGCCAGTAGAGCTAACAATTTCTGCTGTAACCAGTTAGACAGACCTGTGGCCGAATGTCTGCTGACATTTCAGACTGCAGGGTTTGGAATTTTTTAAAAGACAATTGACCAGCTTCGCTGTAGTGATAAGGAGAAATTCTGCTTTTAGAGTGCAGGTACTGGTTAGGTTGACTGCCTAATATTAGCTTCTCAATAGTCGTTATCTTTTTTATCATTGGGGTAATATGCCGCTCTTTATTGACATTTGCTTCAGATTGATTGATAATTCCCGAATTTACATTTGGCTGTTAAGGATTATTTCTTGTCTTCAGTAGTTACTCGTTGTATAGGTAAAACGTTTATGGTACATCAGTTAACTCTGGTTTCGCACTTTCTTGCTGTATATCTTACAATAGCTCTTTGTATTGTGTGGTCACTTTTCAAATGCTTAGTTTTTTTAACAACAAGCCTTACAGCTATATATGACTCTCTGCATTGTAACAACGCATGAACTTTTTATTAACTGAAACTTTTTCTGTCAGCCTGTGTACTTGCATGACAGACAAAAACCGACACAATATTTTCACATATAGTTTATGTAAGCTCAACAACCGGTACGGAGTATTTTTATAAAGTGTTGTACAATACCAAAAACTAGGTATGAGCCTATTTAGTTCTATGTAACCTTTGCAGAGCTTCAGCCTGGCACGCGCAAATAAAAACATGGCAGCAGTGTTGTTGTGTATGGCTTGTATATGTAAGTATGTATTATGTATGTATGCTTGAAATATATGTATTTATGAATCCACGATTTATGGCATCGGGTACCTCCCATCACACAGCTAGATTTAAAGCACGTTAAAAATTGGCCGCGAATCTGCTCTTTTCGTTGAAAATGTAGTGAAAAGACGATAGTCTTTGTAGATATTTGCCAAGGAAATGCCCCCCTTTACTTTCCCCCTAACCTCTTATTTTGTTCATGTTTTGTCGCGCTCACCTCAAGGTAAACATACCACAGGTTTGCTTAAGGCGATTTGAATTTACCGCGTTTCATTGCTACAGGACAAGTTCGTAGATGCCAGCGGTGCTGTACCGCAGAGGCCCCCGTGAATCCAGGCGGCCGACTTAGGATTTATATAACCGCGTTGCCGTGCTCCACATACGTTAAAAGCACAACGTGTAACCTATAGTTCATTCTACAAGCTAGCACGGTGGAGGCTACATTGTTGTCCCCCCAATGCGCCTAACTCACCGCGAAGGAAGCAACAAAAGGCGCTTGGGCCTTGCGGTGCCATTTGCCGAGAGGAGAGAAGGGAGTGTCCTTCCAGGGCCCCCTTCACGGCCCAATTAGGCGCCCTCAGTGGGCGCACTATTCATAACAATGTAGCCTCCACAGTGCTGCGGCTAGCTTGTGGTATAAATTATAGCTTGTGGAACCTTTCTGCTGTTGTCGCGTGATATCTCATATGCCGCCAGGAGGTGGCGCGGGCAACAGAAGGTGGCGGTTTTTTGCTGCAGTAGATTTTACATTATAATTTGCTATCGAAAAACCAAGCATCCATAAATTTTTCAATAGCGGAACACTGTAAATATCCCTTGTGTACATATTTCCTGTGTTATATTTGCGTAATGTCTTGTTCTTGTTCTACAAAGTTGGCAAGTGTGACGTAGAAACCGGGCTTATACTGGGAGTATATAAGAGTATTGCTCAATATCCATGTTACCTTGGTCGGGAGGCTGAATCGAGACACAGAGAAATAGACCAACAGACACACATACAGACAGACCAACTTTGTGAGTTTAAGTAGCGGAAGAAAGACTATCGTCTTTAAACGACCTTGTAAGTAGGGGCTGCTGTTCGGGTGCGAAACGTTTAGAAGGAACGCCTTACGTGCCCGATTCTACAACAAAGTGTTGTTGTTCTTGTAGTCCATTCAACGTAGCCACTGAAGAAACAAATAAACAAATAAAACGCGCTTTTTATGAGGAATTTGTAATCGGGTATAGGAGCAACAGCCTAGTTCTATGATAACTGCGCCAGCACCTGAAAACTCGGCACGTTGCGAGCACAGAACAAACGTTGTTCCTTTCCTTCTAGCCCGGACACACTAGGGTATTGGCAAGGCTTGGGATATGTTTGAGAAAAAATAAGAACGATGAAAAAAATTTACACTAAGGAGTTGTAGAAGAGCTGGTGCAAAGTTACACCTGAAGGTGATGTTTTGTGACTAGGAAAGTTGCACATTAGCGGTAAAACCCTGCTTAAAGGAAAGCGTTAGCGTTTGCTAATTTGCTTTCTGACTTAGTTTTGGCTGCAAACCATAGAAACTAAAGTGATGAAAGACACACACACACGTTTTAGCCGAAATGAGGGCGGAATATAATTCACTTTAAAGACGAAGAAGCGAAAGCCAAGAATGCGATGCAAAGGAGATGCTGCCTCAAATACGTCGGTAAATGCAGCACAATGTTTTCGTCTTGAAATAAATAAGTAGACTTCAGTGCTCCACAAAATATTTTGTAAAGCAGCAGCAACAGTCGGGTATGTAATATAGGCCTCGACCGTAAGTGAAACGTTACACGTGCAGTTCTGAATATGCAAAATAGCCATCGTATCCAGCCGTTCAATGGGTATTCTTCGTCGGTTGACGGCGCCACACTTCAAAAACATGAAGTTCCGGCGACCGAATTTTTAGGCTTACCATAATGTGACTACCATGTTCTGCAATACGACGGGCAAGTTACTCCAAGCTCTTTTGAAGTTTATTAGCCGGCACGACACCAGTATTTAGCGCGTAACTTCAGCCGGTTCCCTGATTTCGTCGTCCATTCTGATCTTGCGCATGAACCTATACAGAAGAAAGTTTAGGCCCATAAATTACAGTGGAGTCCAGAAAATATACAAAATCCGCATCACAAAATGTGATGCGATTCTTGCAACACTTCAATACCTCCGGAGTAACCGTCCTAAGGGCTAATAGTGGCTTTACAATAAGCAGTTGTTTACACCAGCACAAAACATAGAATATACTTCTATATCTCTACTTCCCACGAGAACATAGCCGAGACAACACCGAGCTGGAGACATAATAGTAATAATAGCTCCTTCCTTCCTTCTTTCATGTTTTTCATGTTCATGTTCCGGTTCAGTTAAAGCGACAGAAAAAACAAACCTCAGTGCATTATCTGTATTTCAAAGGACCCCAAATACGCCAACTTCGCGCTCACTTTTAGGGTACGTGCTTTATCATAGTAGTTGTTTTTTTTCTTTGAGGAATTAGTTTGACAAAAAATAAAGATATTCTCACAAAACACACCATAACACTTAAAACTGTGGATGTTTTTTATTAGGCACTCTACTGGACTGTTTGCACACGTCATATTGTTACAAAAAACTGCGTGAACTTACTGAAACGGAACATCTGGCATGGCCAAAGTACTTTCTTCGGCGTATTGTTGATGGTGTATGTCGACAAAAACGTCTTTTCCCTGAAATGTTTATTGTATTTCCTAATAGGTGTGAATAGCAGTATGAGTTCACTTTACAAACGCATCACTCATAACAATTTTTATTGAGTAGACTCTCGCGAAACAAACAGTAAGCTGTCACGTAGCTTTTGTATTGCCGGTATAGCGCGTTTAAACTCCCAAAAATTCAACTGTTAGCGAATGCATTCACCCGCAAAATAAACCCCCACTGCGGTTGCATAACCGACGACACGCCATGAAAACTATTTACAAATTCTACTGAATACCGCGATGCAATGATTTAAAAAAAGATAATTGACCAAAAATATGCTCATGACCACCTAACTTCTATTTGCAGAAACTGGTACGTTTATTCTGTTTTGTTAGGTTTAGGTGTTTTGGTTAGAAAACAGCGAATGTCAATGACTGATGGCCGAACATGCATAGTTGCACCAGACTGAACATGATACGGTACCTAAGGTTACAGGAGCCAACAAAATGGGCCCTATTTTTAGTAAAATTGTTGGTTGCATTGCTCACAAAAAACAAATAAACTTTTGAATTGCACATTTAGATACTTATACACATTAAATCCTTGTGAAGCGTTTGTTTCGTGCTAATGATCACATTTGCTGACATACTTGCAGCAAATGCTTCCTTGAACACAATAGAAGGTGAGTTTTCGTTACCTATTTTTCTCTTTTGATTCATTCTCTTTGTAAGTACATCGCTACAGTTTTAACCATCGCTCCTCTTATTGGTCCGGTCGCCACTTAATAACAGGCTGAAATAACAGTCCCTAAAGTAAAATTCACAATGTGTTTTTTTAATGACTTTCTAGACGGCAATATATAGAGAATATTAATCTCTGTAGATAATGACCTTCAAAATTTGATGCTGACCAATCTGACGTACAAAAAACATTGCCATATGCTTCGTTTGTGAAGTGATAATATTTACCTTCCTCCTTTTATACCAAAAAAACTGTGTCCATTTGCAACAAAACATACCATTGTAGAAATTTTTGAAACACTAAAAAATAATTTATGTTGTATTTTTAATGTCCGTAAATATTTTGCTTCACCATTTTGTTTTTGGCACACTGTTTTTCTAAAATTGGGTAGAAGAAAGCTTACACAACAGTGGAAGAAAATGCCATGGGGCTATAAAATATTTTATGGGCGTTTTCACTGTGTCTACAACAGGCACAAAAAGTTCAGACGCTTTCTCTCTCACTTCGAATAAGAAACGCACTAGAATTCTTGACGACGTAAAGATAATATTGGGGATGAGAAGGTACAATTATATTACATTTTCCAACAGTGATCAGCTCATAACATTGTAAAAACTTGTAAACATTGTAAAAACAAGTTGACTGACTTCCGATAGTACCCCCGGCAGCAATTTTTGTGGTTGAGACAAAAGCTTTCCAGCTGGCTCGCGAAGAAACCACCAGACGCAAGTAGCAGCCCACAGTGAAGCACCGAATGGAGCTTTATTTGAAGCTGTTACCTTTACTAACTTATATACGACACTTGCACAGTTCCATCCCGAACATACCCAGCCGGTAAGAACCGGCAGCCTACGCTGTTATTCAATATATAGGAGTTACTTTGGAAGACATTGCGAATATTCCTTCTTTTTATTACTCTTGTGTGTGCTTTACGTCCCGATGAATATACATTTTTCCGATAGATGTGTTTGAAACTAACTAGATATGTTTGAGATGTAATTAGCAAGGGTGCTCAACATGTTACCCGACAAAGAAAGGACCATGTTACCTAAAATACAGTAGTGCCAGGCGGTGTCGAAGGCCTTTCGGCATAAAAACTGTTTTACAGAAAAATGGTTATGAATAAAAATATAGTACATATAGGTCTAAAACGTAACAAGTCAATCTTTGGTAGATCGACTTGTCCTACACCTGCGTAGCAGCTCTTGATTAGGCCACTGTGCTCAAAAAGGTACACAAGTCTCCTGTTTATTATGTTCTCGAACAGTTTCCACAAGCACCTGTCAGAGCGATGGGACGAGAACTTGCGAAGAAAGATTGGCTGCTCCCCTATATCACTACAACAATTACTCGAACTCCTTACAAGACCTGAAAAGTGCCCATAAAGCCATATTTTATTATATAATTGTAGACGTGTTCAATAAGGTCTGCGAATTAGATCGGTATCAGGCTGTATATAATGCTGTCTGCAACTCGATCTTAAAGCTTTATTCTGCTCACAGCAGCCCTCGATTTAATTAGTGAGAACACGGAAATGTAAGGCGTGCTTCATTGTTTATTGCCACGTAGAAGCTTCTTTTCCCTAGATATTTTGTGTTTATAAAAGTGTTTGTGCAGTGTGCAGATCTGTACCCGTGCCCAAAGGGTTGTGTAGACGCGTTAACTGGTCTTCAATTGCGACCATTTTTGTTATCATTGGGTAAACTGCAGTGTGTAGATCCTTGAGTTTACGCATGGTTGTTTATACGCCAAAAAGGGAAAAGAACTGCAAACGTAATAGCGGATACCAATCCATGAGTAAGTGTTGCGTTGGTTTATGTGGTGTGCACGAAGCTTTGGGTCAATAAACAGGCTCCTGTTGATGTTAAAATTATTTCCATAGGGAGACCAAGGCCATTCCTTGGACAAAAGCCCCGAGTGCGATATTGGTATTGAGGTAACCAACTAGGGTAAACCGTTTGGGTAGCTTATTGACCGGTGATTCGAAATAGGAGTTTGATAAGGAATGCTGTAAGATGTAAAAATAAAACTTTGTTGTGACTCATTAGGCAATACAGTTGTTATTACAACATCCGAAAGGGCTTCCTGAATGGGATGCTGTGAGATATCGCGGATTTTTGAACAATAGAAACACCCCCTGACGGGTGTGCACCACCTCCCCCCTCCAAATAAATAGAACACTCTATTACCAACATTTTTATATTTGTACTTCACATATATTCCCTGTTAGCCCGTCACGTCCGGTTTGTTAGAGTGCAGTGTCTCGAATACATCATTTAGGTTCTTGAAAAAGCCCCTAGAGTTTTCTTGTATAATAATTCCTTTATCAGTTCTTGTGTTTTTGGTGTGACTGATATGTATTGGTGTATTTTGTGTTGGGGTCATGAGTTACTGCTTTCTTTGTTTAATTTAGAATGGAACGTTGCCATTCGTTTCTTACATTGTGATGCAGGCCGGAATTTTGCGTCATTTGGGATGTTATTTGATGTACTCAGATTTCGAAACGAATCAGGTTCTGGACAGTACACAGGTTTGGGAGCTTTCCTCGTATCAACATCGCCGAGCTTGGCAGGAATACCAAATCTAACGCAGGCTGTGCAGCATAGTTGGATATCACCGTGGGTCCCCCCATGTACATCTTGTCCGCGCCCGCATGTGTATGGGGCAGTGCTAGGTTTTGCATCCTATTAGTAGCACAGGTCCCGAGAGACGCCGCTGCCACCGCAATTACGGTGGACTCTGCAAGCTGAGGGGCAAAGGGTTCGGCTGCCAAAACCTGGCAAGCTAGGGGTGTGGATTGAGATCAGATCAGTCTCGCTGACCTTGCTGAATGGGAGGTGTAGCACAAAAAAGACGAAAAATGTGGCAGACGAGACAGCTGCCACTAACAACTGTTAGTTGTTGTTAGTAGCGCGTCTCTTGTCTGTCACTGTCCTCGTCCTTCTGCGCTAAGGCTGCCATTCAGAATGTACCACCTAGTCCGACAGCACGTTTTATTGAAGTCGCTGGCCTTGCTGTCCGCGGACGTTGGAGCCACGACACTCCTCGGCGAGCCGCGTGGGTGCCCCCAGGTAACATAAAACGGGAAAGCCTCTTCCGCGATTCTGAGCACGCAATGTGTTTCTTGTTTATCTTGCGTTTCTCCTGACCCCATCACTCAGGCGATAGTAGGCTGCATAGAGTCCTTTACAGTTCGGAAATGTTATCCAACTGGCTTTGCAAAATCTGTGGGGAAGCCATGATTAAAAAATTTTCCACATGTCAAGGCTCCCGATATTATGAACTGCCGTTCCCAAACCGCTGGCACGCGATGCACTGCGCGAATAAGGAACATGCGGTTACAGTTCACAACACTGCAACCTTCATTTTTAAATTGAGGAATGATATAACGGGTGAAACTGAGGATGACGTGCTGTTTTCATTTCGCTGTTCTCTCTAACAAAGAAGAGTGTCCCGACTGCTGTAAACCCTATGCCTCGCAGGGGTTCCAGTTGGTCAGATGCGGTTACATCCTCACCGCAAAATTCTGAAATCACTCCTTGGGTTGTATTTAGCCATTGTGCCAGTGACTTTTACTGGAACGTCACCAATAATGCTTTGTTAAGAAAGGCTTATCAGATTTTTGTTATATGTTTCCCGGAGAATTTATACCCAAGTTAGCGTTTTCTTTTGTAGTTTTTCCGCACAATGCTATCCATTACCTAGAAACGAAGAAGAATGATTTAGATGTGACTGGTTTAGATTTTTTAATATTACATTTATTCAGTACACGGGAACTTAGTCCGGTTTGTAGAACACTAGAACAATTGGCATGAACAGAAAGTTTGCTTCTGTTGAGGCTATTGAGGTTGTTAATCAGTGGGCTTCGAAAACGTAGAAAAGCTATTGGCATACAGAAAAAGATTCAACTGGGGTGCTTAATTTACCTATTTTCCAACAATGTCAGTTATGTCACGGGAGCTTCTGTGGTAGGCAGAGAGGAAGACCATCGGGCAGACTTGGCGATGCCTCCGATGGGTACCATTGGAGTCCTAGACTCCTTACCTCTTATCATGAATCATTGTTGGTTCCTCTTATGAAGGTATTGAGAATACTATTGCGGGGTCGCCGCTACCGTCATGTTGATTACACTTGGTAACAACAGAGAGGTCAATTCCAGGTAACAAACAGACGTATTTTCGTTCCTCAACTGCTTTGAATTCGTATTATTGTTTAGGTAATCAGTCATCCAAGAGTACAAGGCCAGGTTTTTTTTTCTGCAGAATGAATATTGATTTGTCACGTTGCACCTATTTTGCTGGCTCAATGTGGCTCTGGGCAGCTGCTTAATATATTCTTGCCGTTCTGGTCAAATTAATCGAATAGCGTAGCCAAATATCCATAAGCATTTGTAGGTTTAGGAAATGATTATATATGCGTGTAATGCTTTTAAATATTTGCTGCCAGAAGACAGCGCTCATTAAAAGCAGAATTTTATGCATTATGTTGTACCCAAAAAACATTGGCATTCCTTTACGTTTTGTACTTTACTAAAGCTCTTAGGATGTAAATAGTACAACTGGTGCTATCAATATTACCGTAGTGTACACACGGCATCCTTTTAGACCGTTTTTTGTTTCAACAGTTTTTGCTTTGAAGATTGTTCCTTTTTGTACTTGAAAATAATTGTGATTAGAGTATCTTTTTCCCGCAATGTCATCACAGATCAAATCAAACAAAAAAATTTTGACATTTTGAAAATGTTGACATTTTGAAATGTTGACATTTTGAAGCTTGTTTATTTTTTTTACTAATATTACAGAAAACATATTTCAAAATACCACTTTTCCCTTGGTAGTAAAAGCACATGTATTTAGGTGCGCCCTGTCCTATAAGAAAACGTTCAATAACTCAACTTTCTTGTTTATTTCTTTCACGATGTGTTACCACTTTGGTCAACCTAGACACGAAGTAAAAGTGTTTGCTTTGAATTAGGGATTTTTACACGTATCACAAGTACGGAACAAAACGTGCGCAAGCAGTTGCCATGAATCTTCATTTGCAGGAAAAAATGTCCTCTATATTGAACACTTGGTGCTTCAGAAATGAGGATTACGTATTTGAGAACAACTGGAACCTGACACTTGCAATGTTCAACGGTCAACACTGTCTAGTGACTGAAGCGTAGCTGTATGAACTTTCGCGTGTCAACTGAATTGTTATAGGTGTAGGTGAAGATAGATAAGGAACAGACGGTTTCGTGGAGCTGATGACCGGGGACATTCTCTAATATAGGTAAGCTCCCGTGAAGTGTGAACCCGCGCTGGATTCCTAATACACAGAAAAATAGCAGGGAACGTAGGGAACATTTTTTTGCATAGTGAAAGAGCCACACTAGCATCGTTCATGCTAAACAAGGAATAAAGGGCAACGAAAATACAGGCCTATGTGGCACCTACTCGATACGATGATAAAGTTAAAGATAGTTTCTACAATAACGTGAAATCCCAAATAAAGAAGAGCCCAACACAGGTAAAATGGTGATTGGAGACTTTAACGCCACGCTACATAATACGGACATGCAAAAAGGTCACTAAATAAGTTCAGAATACACAGTGGCAATAATACGGAAATATTATGTACTGGTGTTTGTGGACAGAAAAAACATGATGTAATGAACCCGTTCGTCTGGAAATGAAATGGCATGAAAAGTACACAAAAAACAAAAAAAAACTTACACCATATTCCTGAAGTGAACCCTGATGAGGATGCGAAGCATCATGCGGGTTCTGTTTGGTTCTAATGTGTGCCTCTTATGTTGAGTTATCTGGTGTTTAGTAGCGCCAGATAAAATTTTACGTCCGGGTTCACACGGGTGGCAAATGCACGCAAGTAATGTTGTGTTACGGTGAGTAGGTTGTGGTTCACGAGGCGCCGAAACTCGACCATTATGTTGTTGTCGATGTTGTCGTCTCTGCGGTAGAATCGGTAGTCTCCGTCAGCATTGGTAAGGTTAATGTGGGTGACGTTGGTTCACCGGCTCAGAGAAACGTACATGCCCTCCTCTTCGCAGCTTTGTCTTCTCCTTCTACAGCGGTTCCCCTAAGGGAGGATGACAACGGTGCTTGAAGGCGAAGCTATCTTGTGATGGATTCTTTGGTTGGCCAATCCTTAAGGGCATCCTGCCACAATCATTATCAGAGGCGCTGCGGACGGGCCCCGCACAAGTGACATGTCCCCGAGCAAGAGATGCTTCGCATCTTAGCGTTGCTGAGGTAAAGATTCTTGACGTTGATGCACCAAGTGAGAGCAACGTACACGCCCTCGTCTTCGCATTCTTTGTCTTCTTTTCCTTCTTCTTCTTCAGCGGTTCTCCTACGCGAAGTTGACTACGGTGGTTGAACACGAAGCTATTTCGTGGTGGATTTTTTGATTGGCCAATCCCCAGGGGCATCCTGCCACAATCATGATCAGAGGCGCTGTGGACGGGGTAGGAACAAGTGACATCTCCCCAAGCAAGAGATGCTCTGCATCTAAAAAAACAAAATTGAGTTTATTTTTGTTATAAACCCATGTACTTTGAAAGACGTAGAAGTGCTCGCAATATTCCGAGCAGCGACGACAGCATGATTAGATGCAACGTTAGGCTCAATCTCAGGAATATAGAAAGACATCTAGTGAAAAGTAAGAGCCCAAGCATGGATTGAGCCAGGCCAAGAGTACATGATATAAAAACACTCTTCAACCCAATTTATGCTTCCGAACACAGAGACGATGGTGGTGTTATCTAGTTAAATACCGACCTAACAACGGCATTCGCAGAAGTCGCAGCGTTTGGGAGAGATAGATCATTTAGTAAGAAATTCACAAAACGAAGTCGGAAAACGCTGAAAATAAACGTGGAACAAGAAAACACAAAAGAGTAAACTCGCCGACCAAATTGAATTGCAAGAGCAGTCGAAATAAAATATTAGATGCAACGCAATCCCACTTGGGCATATAACACGGCAATGATCCGAAAACGCTGGTAATAGGAGAAAGTCTTGAAGCACTTAGGACGAAGCTGGCCTATGGCTAAGACAGAAAATACACACTGATAAACGAGTAGGGTAAAAATACTCACGACATAGACAAGACCGTAAAGTATTAAAACACCTCTACACCAGGCAAAATGCTACCGACGTTAGGCTAGGAGAAAATACTGAGCGTAAAAGGTAGCTTGCGATGTCTCACAAGTAGGTGTAGAGGAAATGGAAACGGTGGCATGAAAAGAGGAAAAAGCTGCTGGGTATGATGGCATAATATGGGCATTCTTTAGGGAAGGAGAGGGTAGTGTACTGTAAAGGCTTGCCTTACTATTTTTAGAAGGCTTGATAACACCAAATGCAATCTTTCATTCAAAATACCGAAAACGTTTAATTTGTATTCGAGAAAGTACTAAAATTTTAAGGATTACAGACACAGTTTTTATACAAGCGGCTTACTAAAGAAATAGTTAAACGCAAAAGTGGGTGCCTAGATTTCCAACAACCCAAACCGCCGGCTTTGTTAGAAAAGGGTCCACAAGAAGAGATTGCATAAAGTATTCAATTATTGAATACAAACTCTTGAGAGTACACTCTACTCATTTCGTGATCACTACAGACTACGTTACATAACCAGTGTGACCCCGTACACACAGAAAGTGTGGTGGAAGCATTCAAAGACCAGGGAATCTAAGAGACGCACGTGGGAATTCTAGTCATCATACCTCGGGGGTGTACAGAAAGTATAATTGTTCACAAGCAAAGCGAGAATTCTTTATTCTAAAAGGGGTAAGGCCGTTAGTTTCCATATCACAAAAACTGTTCGCCGCATGTTATTCATAAATTATTCCGAAAGGTTGACTTGAAAATCACAGGAATAAACATAACTTGACAGCACTTCAGCCATTTCAGGTTTGCGCAAGACATAATCGTGCTACAGGAGACAAAAGAACACCCGAAAAACACCTGCAGAGCACCTGGAAAACATGGCCATCGGCTTAAAAACAAACATGAATAAATCTGAAGATATGAAGAATACAAAATTGAGAGTGGCCTCTTTACTATATGTAGAAAAACGTTAGAATAACACAAGCATAAAACGACATCCGAAATGTGGTCAGTGCTCCCCCAAAAATTAAACAGAAATTCGGCGCAGAATCGGAATCCGCTGGAGTGCAGTAATCATGCACTGCCGCTCTAAAGAACAGTAAGCTACCTGTAGCATTAAAAAAAGAATGCGGAGCGAGTTTATGCTATTTGTGATTACATCATCTTTGTTATCGTCATTATCGTCATCATCCTTTCTGGGGCCACATCCGTTCTCAAACATGAAAAAATTGACCTGGGAACATTAACCTCATCGATGAACGAGGAGAGAGCATATCGGACGTTGCCAATGCCTTTGTGCGACAATTCCGTTCCACTTATGGCAACAACAGTGCAGCTTGCCCCCCTCCACAATCTCTAGGTTACTGTAAAAACACAGAAGTGCTGGTTTCGGAAAGTCTCGTTTTGAAAGCTCTGAAACAATTGAAATCGTCATTTTCATGCGGCCCTGACGGCATTCCTTCTGCCGTACTGAAAGCGTTTGGTGATATCCTAGTTGCAGTATTGACGTGTATATTTCAAACTTCTCTCAAGTCTGGCAAGTTCCCCGCTCGTTGGAAGAATGCAAGGGTTGTTCCTGCATTTAAGACAGGTTCTAAATTGGACCCCACGAACTACCGACCGATATCTATTCTATGTGCTGCTTCTAAATTGTTTGAGTCAATACTGCACAAACTACTCACATTCAGTATAAATACCACATTAATGCCTGAACAGCATGGTTTTTTCGCGGGCCGATCGACCACTACCAATCTCGTCAACTTTATGCTGCATGCTTCGGAAGCTGTGCAAGGGAGAGGTCAACTTGATGTAGTCTACTTTGATTTAAGCAAGGCTTTTGATGCCGTCTGCCACGAGCTCTTAGCCAAAAAACTATCTGAGCTTGATATACAACCATCCCTGATATTTCTTATATGCAATTATCTATGTGATAGGTCATGTTTCGTGCATGTAAATGGACAGTCTTCTCTTTCCTATGAGGTCACCAGTGGTGTCCCTCAGGGCTCAGTTCTCGGACCACTTCTCTTCTCAATCTTTATAAATGATGTCGCGACAATATTTAATGATTGTAATTTTCTTTTATATGCCGATGATGTAAAAATATTTAAATCTGTTTCCAACTCTGCCAGCTGTTCCGCTCTCCAGAGAGCAATCTCGTCCTTCTCGCATTGGTGCTCATGCAACAAACTCCTCATTAATACATCTAAAACTAAGGTAATGACATACACAAGAAAGACTGACAACATCTTGTTTCCCTATAACCTCAACGGTGAATTACTCCCACGTGTGGTAGAGGTTAATGACCTAGGCGTCACTTTCGACAGTAAACTGAGCTTCTCTGCACATATTCAGGTAATTACTCGTAGAGCTCTTCGATCGCTTGGCGTTGTCTGTCGCATGTCCAAGGAGTTCAAGGAGCCGATTTCTCTTCTCAAGCTCTACACAACTATATGTCGTCCTCAGCTTGAATATGCATCTGTTGTCTGGAACAGCACGAGCAAAACAAACCGTAAGCTTGTAGAAAGGGTCCAAAATAAGTTCATATCTATCTTCAACCATCGCTTTGGCGATAGTAGTAATTATAACCCTGGATCGCCCTCTTCATTGACGCTATCATGCTTAACTTCCAGGCGGCACAAGGCTGATATTCTCTTCCTCTTTAAAATTATGCACGGCATAGTGTCTTGTGGTGAGCTGCTACAGCATGTTCGTCTTTATGTGCCGCAAAAGTGGACCAGGAAACATGATACCTTTTGCAACCCCAATTGTCTGCGTGTCTTGTGCCCTGTGTGCCGACTGCAATGCACGTACAATCGGTACTCGGATTACCTTGATATATTTAATGATTGCCCTACTCTGTTTCGCAAACCTGTCTGTGAGTTTGTATTGGCGTAACTGCCAACGTTTCTTATTCTGCATTTGTCTTTTATCCTTGAGTTCATGCATTTAAATGACTTTCATTCCATAACTTCAACATAAGCTATCCTTTCGTTTTTTTGTATTTTGTATTTTATTTTGTATTTAAAAGATGTGTTAATTATGATTCGTGTGTTTCTGTTTCCGTGCGCCAGCACAAAGGCCGACCCCGGCTGTTCCTGGGCACGCAAATAAATCATTGATTGATTGATTGATTGATTGATTGATTGATTGATTGATTGATTGATTGATTGATTGATTGATTGATTGATTGATTGATTGATTATCACATCTAGCCCGCTGCAGGGTGAAGGCCTCGCCAATAGACCTTAAGATTTCCCGATCCTGTTCTAACCTTCACCAAATTATCACCGCAAGCTACTTAATCTCATCTGCCCGTCGAACGTTCTGCCGCCCTCCCACATGCTTGCCTTCTCCAGAGATCCACCCTGTTATCCTTAATGACTAACGGTTATCATGCCTACAAATTACGTGCCCTGCCCACACCCATTTGTTCGTAAGTTCTACTAATATCCTAACACGCGTTTCTTCCCTGACCCCCTCCACTCTGGTCTTGTCCCTTGATATCATATTTATCATCTTCCTTTCCATCACCGGATCAGTCGTCCTCAATTTTATCTGGACCCTTTAACGTGCCTCCAAGTTCCTATCCCATAGTTGAGTACCGCTAATATGCAGCTGTCATAGACTTTCTTCCAAATGCACTACCCCATTCTTATCTAATTATCCCTGCCTCAAGGTGGGAATTCGTAGTCACAACTTGGCCTAAGTAGCTATATTTGCTTACTCCTTGCACTGAATCGCCAACAATCTCCAACCGTTGTGCTCTGCCGAGGTTATTGAGCATTGCTTTAGTTTTCTTCATAATAATTTCCTTGCCCACCATGCCACACTTCTTATCGACTGGGGAAACGTGGTTTTCTATTGGTTCCGCAAGTTACTTAGCAAGACCACATCATTAGCAAGTCAGTGGTTGCTGAGGTATTCTCCACTAACCCTTACTCCAAACTGTTCCCGATACAATGTTCGGAATACATCGTGTAAACATGCTGATAATAACATTGCAGAGATTGTGTCTTGTTGTTAGACGCCTCTTAATAGGTATTTTGCGGTTTTCTTTATGTGGGGCGATAGTAGCTGTGAACCCATCGTAGATATTATAAAATACTCTTACGTAACTCCCGTCTACACTCTCATTCTGCAATGCCTGAATGACGGCTGAGGTTCGGACCGGGTCAAATGTTTTCTCGTAATATATGAACGCTGTACTTAGGGGTTAAGTACACTTAGCGGATTTCTACATTACCTAATTTATTGTGTAAATACTGCCCATTGTACAATAGCATTTACAGAACCCTGCTTTTTCATTACTGTAGTGAAATGTAAGGGGGAAAAAATTGTGTTAGTGATTACCTTGGTAGGTACGTTGTAGGTGACTGACAGCAAGGTAATTGGCCAGTTATTTTTCCAAGTTCTTCAGTTGAAGTTTCTTTTGAATTGCGATAATTTTCGCGTTTTTTGAAGATTTCAATATGTAAACAGGTTGGCCAGTTGTTCTAGTATACTCTGCCCGACATCTTTCAAGGAGTCTCCTGTTATGGGACCCTCACTCGTATTTTGCCCCTTGCATTTCTTTCAAAGCCTTCTTTACTTCTTCTTTCTTTAGTAGTTAGATGTCTATCTCCTATTTACTACTTCCTCGTTGGGTTTATCCTGTAAGTGGCGCCTACTGAACATATCTCTAAAGAACACCTCGGTACTATAACTATTTATCCGTAATTATGATGACATTGCCTTGCTTGTCTTTAGGTGCCTACATCTAAGTATTCCTCATGCTAGAAGACTTTTCACAGCTTTCAGGCTGCCCCGTTTCTTAAGAACAAGATCTATATTCCCCTTATTCTTCTTCGTAAGGCAGCAGCCTTACGAATATTATTAAAGTTGGAAAGCTCTGCTTGTTGTATTCTGTCTGCTGGGGAACAGACTGTCATTCTTTGTCTTTTCTTAATACATCTTTCCACCCCCGATTCCAACCATGAAGCAAAGATAATTTGATGAATAAGAATGGGGGGGAGTGCATTCGGCAGGCATTCTCAGATAATGAATGGCTGCCTAACATTGACCCTTAAGGAGAAAGTGTAGAAAAGCTGCACCTTTTCTGTACTCCGCTACAGGGCAGAAACTTGGAGGCTCACTAAAAGGGTTCAACTGAAATTGAGGGCGCCTCAGCGCGCAATGGGACGGAAGATGATAAGTGCAACATTAAGGGGCAAGAAGATAGCCGAGTCGGTCAGGGAACAAACGCGTGTTAAGAACATATTAGCAGAAATTGAGAAGAAATCGGCGTGGGCAAGATAACCGTTGGTTATTAAGAGTAACAGAGTGGGATCCTAGACAACGCAAGCGTTGCAGGTCGCGGCAGAAAGTAGATGGACAGATGAGATCAAGAAGTTGGCGAGAATAAATTGGTCACAGTTAGCACAGGACCGGGGTAATTGGAGAATAATGGGAGAGGCCTTTGCCCTGCAGTGGGTATATATAGGCTGATGAGGTTGATGACGATAATGGGGAGGAGATATGCGTCAGTTATACGTTAAGAGTCAATTTATATCATCTAGGCTCCCTTAGAGACTCCAGGTTCGGCACCCGGCTTGGGTGGGGGTCGAACCCGCAACGTCACTAAGGCTGGTTATGATGTTGTTGATGATGATGAACACATCTTTCACCTCATAGAAAAGTTTACCAGTATCCTGGTAATCCATCCTACCATGGACGTCTACAGCACACTCCGTAATAAAATGTGTAACATTGTCGCGGGCTTGCTGTGTCGTAAACACTGCGTATTTGGATAGACGTGAATATTATTCTGCAGCGGGCTCCTGAATTTGTAAATTTTCCGTCTTACTGTTAACCCATTGATGAGCTTCTTTTGTATTACCTTGTTGCGGTCCCACCTAAAATCTAGCCTAATTCGAGATCTTACTATAAGCTGGTGATTACACCGCAACCTTTCGAGCACTTCCGCATCCTGCATGGAGCTACGGTTATCGCACACTACGAAGTCGATTTCATTTTGAAGCTCCCCTTTCGGTCTTCTCAACGTCTACTTCCGGCTCTACTATTTGCAAAAGAAGGTATTCATGTTGCGTATATTATACCGTTTTTTGAACTGAAATATAAAGTCTCCTCTGGTATTTATGGTACTCTGGTACTCAGACCATAGTTCCGAATTTCCTCGTCTTTTGACGGCTTATTGCTTACTTTACCATTGAAGTCTACCTTAACTACGGTACACTTTGTTCTTACTTTAGCCTTTGCCGCTTCCGCATCTTCATAGAAGCGTTCAACTAGCAGATCTTCGTGGCTGAATGTACGCACGCAGCCATATACCACCTTCAATTTCTACCTCTTAATAACTCTAATTACAAGACGAATTACCCTTCATAATTGTATGGTATCTTCAATGTTGCAAGATAATTTTTGCAGTACAAATCGCTCTCCCAATTTTTTCTGTCCTTTAAACGACGGTAAGACGGGATGTGTCCATTATTCAGCCATGTGAAGGCTTCAACTGTCCTCCTAACCTCTCTATGCCATAATACATTCCATATAATGCCTTCTAGTACTTCGAACACCTAGAGGCTCGCCTCGGTGGATAAAGTTCGCGTGTTAACGTGTGCCAGGCACAGATCTAATTGCGGCGTGTCCGGTTCCCAGGATTCTTCGCACCCATTGCGGCTTCTGACGGGTAAGATCGAAGAGACTCGTGAAGAAACAGGGTGCTGTAACTTCGTGCTCGGTGCTGAAATATAGTGCTTAAGTGTGGTGCCTTACTAAACAATTCAAAGACAATCTTAGGTGGCTCAACAGGCCATGAAACAAGAATTCAAAGAATAACACTTGGGGGAAGAAACCGATCTTTCTAGATCAGAAAAAAACTCGATTCGTTGATATTATAGTTCAAGTTAATCAGAAGAACTTGACTTGCCAAACAATAGAACTCGAACAGCACATACGCAGTAGGAAGTCAATGGGAGAGGCCTTTGTCGTACAGAGAATCTGAATATGCTGTTGAATTTGATGATGATAATAAAAAGTGCTTCAATTTTAATTGGCTATTTGTCGTTAAAATAGAGGGGTAAGTAAGAATTCACAAACGATAATTGTGTCTCTAACCATGAAGGAAGGCACCGAGTGTTTAAAAGGCAATTTTCATGGAAAGCCCCCAATTTCTGCAGTCCGAATAAAGGGTCTGCTTTGTGCGTAATTTAACCGCCTGTTGAATTTTTTTTGTTTGAAAACGGCAGCTACTTGATGAATATACGTTAAGCTTTTCCCCTTTGTCTTTCAGATTATTACTATGATAATATAGACCACGCGTCCTGCCCCCACCAAGCTTTCTCTGTATCGGTAAGAGTTTCTGATCGATTGTAATTTAAAATATTCCTACATCGAAAGTAGTATCACCCACTTTAGATACACCAACTACGTTTTCTCGCCCAGCCCTCTAATACCCGCAAATATTTTGGGTCATATTTGATCACCACATTTTAAACTGCCTTGTTCTATGAAGGGTTCTACAAGGATAACCTCGATGCATGTTTGATGGAAATTATGAGCAGCCTTGTTACAAAATTACTGTATAATTTATGTTTCTGATTGCCAGTAGTTGTTTCCCCGTATTATCGGTGAGACTTTGTAGACATTGCACCAAACTGCGCTCCCTGAATTACTACTCCTTAAATGTGTGAACTGTTACCGGAATTTATAACAACAAGGTACTTTGGAACCGAATCTCGTGAGAATGCATAAATATAACGTACGCTGAAAAAATGTGTGCAAAAAATTGCGGGGGATGATAAATTCAACAGCAAGAGAAAAAAAACCAGGAAAGCGTAATATTTTGTGTAACCTTTTATATATATGGCGGCATTGCGAAAATGGGCATTCGTATTTTACTGATTGATTTACGAATAAATGTGTCATCTAAACCACCCGGAACGTACTACATTAACAGTGGCTGGCTGGATGACACTCCAAGCCAACCGCAGCCTTTCTCACTTTGGGAATCTTCAACACCCAGGCTGTAAAGAGCATCACACTATCGCAGCTGTTCAGTAAATTATGTCGCATCCCTTAGCTTCGAAACATAATCAGTATTACAAATATTCATCAAGCCCAAAAAGTAGCTGAATATGCTTGGCCTTCTTTATTGTCTGGCAACGAACGTGTCGCAAAAAAAACTGTAGATTCTTTGCAAATAAAATGAAAACTTGATTATCAATATTGTTACGGACAGTAGGTGCAAGGTTCATCAACAACAGGAGAGGATAAAACGTGTCATGAAGCTTGAAAGTTAAGTTAATAGGAAAGAGAGCGTGGATACTCTGAAAGCGGCCGCAAGCAAAGGTGTGTGACGAGCTCAGGCACTTTGGCATCACAATACAATTTCGCGCGATTGTTTTGAGCTATCGGCTGTTCAGTTTCCACGGTAAGGATCCTTCAAAGAGTGGCAACCTAGTCCCGTATGGATTGCCGGTATCCCGTACTGTTCCTCGACCTGGGGATTTCATTACAGACGACTGTCTCCTGTTGACATTTCGTCGGCATGTCCTAACGGGGCGGGGTAAAACTGCGAATGCTATAGGTTCAAAAACAGCAAGAAGGTCTGTCATACATACATGAAAAAACTTTATGTGCACCAGACAAAAGCACAGAGTACTTTCCGTGCTCTGCATAAGTCGACTGGGATACCTTGGGACACGGCGGTTTCTAGGGCGAGACCGATAACTTTGCCCTGATTGCTTGAGGTCCGGCTGAGTATAAGGTCTGAGGTCCGGCTTGAGGTCCTGTTCCAAAAATGCAGTATTTCTATGAAATTTGTTGTGAGAGGGACACGTACACGCCATGTGGACGAGGTCTGCAACGGCCTTACATTTCTTGAATCAAGAGTTGTATACTTTGGGTGGCCACTTGCTGTATATTAAAGGGTTTGCAGAGACCCCAGTTTGTAATTTCCTCCAATAGACCTCTTCCTTCCTGCTATGCTGCAGATTAGCCGGGGAAGCACTTTACGCACTAGTCTATAATGTTGGGTAATTTCATGAAAATTTCAAAAATCGTGTACCGTCGGGGTTGGTTGTAGAAGGGGGTTTAGGGCATCCCAGTAATACCTCGGGCGGCCACATGCGCCTTTTCGTTCCGGATAAGACCCCGATGAGGTGGAGCCTAAATACCTGTTACCTGTTCGGCTGCCACTTTTGCATTCGCAAGAATTGTCCAGGCAGTGTTAGAAATCCTGCCTCGGTCGTAACTTCCAATAGCTGACTTAGAGTCACTAACTATCACCCTCGTTCCTGGCTTAGTCAGAGCCAGGGCGATGGCAGCCTCCTCGGTCTCTTGCGTGTCGCCACTAAGTATTGTGCAGCATGCGTGCGGGACGCCGTCTTTCCGTTACTGCCACTGCCGTGTAAGCTTTCATTCATATGTGTACTGCGGCGTCGGTGTATAGGACATCCGGCCTGCCTCTGTATCTTATTTGCAGTGCGATGGCCCTGCTCCTACGTCTACTCTCGAGAAATGCCAGATTCACGTCCCTGGGTGGGGGCGATATGGTTAGCTTTTCCCTAACATTTCTATGAAGGCCTTCATGTCTTTAACAATCTGTCTTGATTTGTAGCCCAGTCATTCTAGCATTTTCCGACCTGTTTTACTGCCTAGCAGTCGTTAGAGCTGCGACGCCTTGGTCACCTCGATGAGCTCGTCAAGCCCGTTCGGGATGCGTAGGCTGAGTATCTTGGCCATGGAGGTGTTGGGGGGACGAACAAACGCACTTTTGATTATTTTTCCTATGATAAGGACTAACTTACTCATGGAACACCTATCCAGGTCTCTCACAGATTTTATGATGAGGATGAGAACACCACGGGGCAGATATAATAAAGCCGGGAGAACAAAAGTTTATTTGCCAAAGCCCTGTTGGGTGCGCTAATGCGCCTGACCAATTTTCTCTAGCTTGCAAAAAAGCGATTGCGAAGCCCCATGCGAAGCCCCACGGGGAAAAGAAACGTTCTTAAGGGTATTTTATGTTATACTTTTCTTAACTTCAGGGCAGTGGCAGAGGTTGAAACACCCTAGTAATGCCCCATAGGTAGAACCAACCAAGAAGCCGAAGCGGCTCCCTCTTCACCTTTGTCAAGAACCCAAGTTGCCGGGTTTTTCTGAGCAAAAGATATACTTCTAGACGGCGTTTGTGTTGAGTTTTCAGCTGGGGGAGGCGCTGCATACAGCATCACTCTTAATTGACGGTTATTGTGATTAACAAAAGCATAAGTACTGCGATATTACGTCATATTGTGGACAGAAACTACGTAGGGTAATTACGAGTATTACTTCTTTAGCTAAAGTTCAGTGCACACAATTTGCATGCCCTCTGAGCTGTTCATGGAAAAGCTTAGCCAGCTTGTCCTTCACTGTATGGTATGGTGTATCCTCCTGAATAAACGCATTGCTTTTTGTCGGACTGGTTGCAGTAGCCTGCCGAACACTCTCCCAACTACACATTGACCTATCATGTCACCTAATGGTGGAGCAAAAGACAGGCATACTGACAAATGCTTACACGATCAATTTCCAAGATCTGAGCTACGCAGATCCACGCAAGTAGCTTTTCGCCCCTTATTTCCCTTTCTGATCTGCTACATGCATTGCGAAGGCCTCGGTTCTGGCAGTCTTGGCGCCATAGGTAGCCTAATAGGGTTTCACGCTAGCCCACCAGTCTTGCCATGTCGTAGACGCTCAAGTGACGGCCCCGAGGTACAAAGAAGATCACCTTCACCCCGAGTAGTCCGAGCGGCGTTTGCTACCCCCCCCCCCAATCACAGAAAATAACATAAATATCCAGGAAAGTGGATTAGAGCCCCGCTCCACCGGTAGCGTAGTGGTCATCGCACCATACGCGTATTGTGTGGGTTGTGGGTCCGGATCCCAACCGGCGGCAAACTTTTCTCCGCTTTCTTTCTTTCTTTCAAAACCTTCACCTGCTACAACAATTTAAAATGACCGACCGCCATTGTTCTGTATGCTTTCCTGGGTTTTCATGAATGCCGACTCATATTTTGTATATATATATACATATATAAATAAATATAAATATATATATATATATATTTATATATATATATATTTATATAAGGTTAGTAGAGACAGAGACAAACGAGAACGACGTAGAAAATAGAAATAAGTTTACTGACGTTTCAGGGAGAGGACTCCCTTTCTTCAGAAACTTCAGTAAACCTATTTCTATTTTCTACGTCTTTCTCGTTTGTCTCTTTTTTTTGCGCTGTGTGTGATGTTTTATCTTTTCAGACTATATATATATATATATATAAATATATATATATATATATATATATATATATATATATATATATATATATATATATATATATAAGGTTAGTAGAGACAAACTCGGAAGTACTCTGAAGTGGTACTCTGAAGAAAGGGAGTCCTCTCCCTGAAACGTCAGTAAACTTACTTTTATTTTCTAAGTCTTTCTCGTTTGTCTCTGTCTCTACTAACCTTATTTTTTTCGCGCTCTGTGTGAGTTTTTATCTTTTCAGTCTATATATATACATATATATATATATATATATATATATATATATATATATATATATATATATATATATATATATATATATATATATATATATATATATATATATATATATATATACCGAAAGAAATGCGGGCAGTCTACAACGCCAAAGAAGGCATAGGGGAATGGTTGGACTATATTTTTTTTTTCTGTTAGTGAAATTATTATTACTATTAATATTATTATTTTCATATTAATTCAAGCGAGAAAGAAAGAAAGGAAGAAAAACACGCGCCCAGAGTGGGGACCGAACCCACGCCTTTCGATTAGATCTCGAATGCCTTACCAATTCGGCTATCTGGGCGACTGTGTTCTGCTTCACTTTCTGGGTATTTGTATTTACTACAACTGTATCTGACGCTGTATCTGACCCTCAAGCGTCAGATACAGTTGTAGTAAATACAAATACCCCAGAAAGTGAAGCAGAACACAGTCGCCCAGATAGCCGAATTGGTAAGGCATTCGAGATCTAATCGAAAGGCGTGGGTTCGGTCCCCACTCTGGGCGCGTGTTTTTCTTCCTTTCTTTCTTTCTCGCTTGAATTAATATGAAAATAATAATATTAATAGTAATAATAATTTCACTAACAGAAAAAAAAATATAGTCCAACCATTCCCCTATGCCTTCTTTGGCGTTGTAGACTGCCCGCATTTCTTTCGGTATTTCCTAACGAGCCCCTCATTTCCTAACCATATATATATATATATATATATACATGGCGAAAACTTCAGTCATAGCGAACTTCCTTAGACCGGAAGTTAAGAAGGGCGTGCGGAGATTTCTGAGACTGTGCGCATACTACCTGCTCTTCGTCGCAAACTTCGCTCGCATTACAGAACCACTCACGCGCTTGATTAGAGATAGCACCCCTTTCAGCTGGGGAAATGCCAAGAAAAAGCCTTCTGCGAGCTGCAACAACGCCTACAAAGCCCGCACGTGCTCGCGTATTTCGACGAAAACGCCGAAACAGAAATGCACACGGACGCCAGTGATATAGGCTTGGGTGCTGCCCTCGTACAAAAGCAAAGCGGTGCGAAAACGTAATCGCCTATGCAGCCGTGCTCTGTCCAAGAAAGAAAGAAACTACTCAGCCTCTCAGAAAGAGTGCCTCGCAATTATATCGGTGATTCCGAAATTTCGCCCAAACGTGTTATACTGACCGTCCAAGGTTGTGACAGACCACCATGCACTGTGTTGGCTCGCAAATTTGAAGGCCCCATCTGGCCGTCTTGGTAGGTGGAGCTTCGGCTGCAAGCATTTGATGGTTCAGTAGTCTATAAATCCGGCAGGAAACACTCCGACGCCGACTGCCTTTCCCACACCCCGTCCACCCACCACCACAAGACTCAGATGAGAAAGTGCGTTCTTCGGAGTCATGACGGAGAGCGACCTAGCCGCCCAGCAGTGTGCCGACGCCGACTTAAGCGTCATAATCGACTACCTCGAAGGACGCCCACGTCGCCGTGCCTAGGACCTTCAAACGCAACCTACAGCATTCAGCCTAAAAAACTCTTTTCTCTTGAAGAATTTCAGCCCCGGAACCAAACAAACTATCTTCTTGTCATCCCAGCAGACCTTCGCGACGAAGTATTGGAAACATGCCACGACGAAGCGAATTCCGGACATCTTCAAACAGCCCGCACAATTAGAAAAATTAAAGCGAAGTACTACTGGCCCCGCCTCATATCCGACGTCACCCACTACGTCCGGAGCTGCCTTGACTGCCAGCGACGAAAGACGCCACCGACGAGACCCGCCCGGCTTCTGCAGCTGATCACCGCCCAATCGAGGCCCTTCCAACAGATTGGAATGAACCTTCTGGGCTCGTTCCCGACATCCCGATCCGAGAACAAGTGGATTGTCGTAGCGACAGACTACATGACGCGCTACGCAGAGATCGCCGCTCTTCCGAGGGGGACTGCACAAGAAGTGGCAAAGATCTCTATAAGCCAAGCTGTGCTGCAACATGGAGCCCCGGAAGTTTTAATCACAGACCGCTGAACGGCCTTTACTGCGGAGCTGATGCAAGGAGTATTACGCTACAGCACCACGGATCACCAAAGAACGACGGCGTATCACCCCCAAACGAACGGACTAACAGAACGTCTGAAAAAGACAATCGCATATATGCTGTCAATGTATGTCGACGTTGAACATAAGACATGGGACGAAGTGCTCCGTATGTCACTTTTGCGTACAGCACGGCTATACAGGAAACTACGCAGATGACGCCGTTCGAGCTTGTCTACGGACGACG